>NC_073382.1:33284317-33584317 GCF_028641065.1 Leucoraja erinaceus | reverse complement strand
CATGCTTCACCAGACCTGGCCACAGCTCCGGACTCACTTGAATTGTTTTGTAAAATCTGCACTGGTAAAAGGAAAGGCCTTTCCAAAAGTTGGTCTAATTCCATAGCAGCCAATACTGGGAGTTCAGGAACCATTTAATTTCTATGTGCCAGGCCTGTCAATTAATGTGCCTGCAAAAGGCATGAATTTCTTAGTTGCTATGAAGCATCCCCAAGTAATGAATCTGAATATTCTACAAACTGCTTTATTAATGGTAAGGAGTTTATAACAAAGTTAAATAGTGTAATCTATATTTTCTTTGTCACATGCTTTATCAAGACAAACAGTCAGATAGTCAAGTTGTTTTTATATTGTTTAAGACTTCTTTCTCATTTGATGCTTGACCCTTGTTTACTGGGTCACAATTACCACATCGGTTGATTTGCTTGCTTCCGTGGCATGTGAGCTGGTTAAGCCCTTTGGTATGGGTGTCTGTATCTGTAACGATTATTTGAAACTCCCTATCGCAGGTTTGCTGTTGCTTTTCAACAGCGATGCTTATCATTCTTATTTCAAACCCATATTCCGAGTCCTTATCTCTTATTGATTGTGCCATCCATCATAAATCTGATGAATTCTGCAATCATCACAATGTCATAAACAGAATATTTTTTGACTGGTTACCTTAACCCTCCATCTCACTGCTTATGACAATTCTTGCTTCTTGACAGAATTACCACCTATTTCTACATGGGAACCATCCTGAGATCTCCTTGCCCCCATTATTGGCTCAGCTCCTGAGTGGAGCTATACCGTAAAGGATCAGGCAAAGGTGTCAGGATGGTTTGATTCCCAGAGGCATATTGAAGGAATATGGTCATGGTAGAAATGTGCTTCCATATTCCAACGGTGTTTAATTTGTACATCCAAATTAAGGTACAGGTGCACAATCTTTTATCCGAAAGCCTTGGGACCAGACACTTCTCGGATTTCGGAATTTTTCGGATTTACGAATGGAAATTGTTTAGCGTAGATTAGGTAGGTAGCGCGGGCGGCTTGAAAAGTCTGGACCGGCTGCCTACTCCCCGGAGACCAGGAAATCATTGTAAATCATTGCTTAAATGTTAGTCAGTTAGTTTGGTGGGATTTTATGTGGTGGGGGGGAAACTTTAATTCTTAGTCCCCTACCTGGTCGGAGAGGCGGGGAGCGGGCAATGCCTTACCGGGTCGCCGTGCAGTAAGCTCCGGAGCGCTGTGGCCGCCGACTCCCAACATCGCGGAGCGGGGGGCTGCGGACGTCCGGCCGTGGGCGGCGCCGGTTGGAGCTCCGACCCCGGCAACTCTACCCCTGGCCGCGCGGTGCTCCAAATCCAGCGCCGCCCGCGGTCGGACGCCCGCAGCCCCAGCTCCGTGATGTTGGGAGTCGGCGGCGTCGCAGAGCTGGGATACCAGCGGGGAGCGGGCAATGCCTTACCGGGTCGCCGTGCGGTAAGCTCCAGAGCGCTGTGGCCACCAACACACAACATCGCGGAGCTGGGGCTGTGGGCGTCCGGCCGCGGGCCGCGCTGGATTTGGAGCGCCGTGCAGCCAGGGGTAGAGTTTCCGGGGTCGGAGCTACAACCGGCACCACCCACGGCCGGACGCCTGCAGCCCCAGCTCCGCGATGTTGGGAGTCAGCAGCCACAGCGCCCCGGAGCTTACAGGAGGCGACCCGGTAAGGCATTGCCCGCTCCCCGCCTCTATGACCAGATAGGGGACTAAGAATTAAAGTTTCCCCCTTCACCTCCCCCCCCCCCCCATACATAAAAGCCCTCCCTCATCTAACTCCCTCTTAAATATAGCCAATGAACTGGCCTCGACTACCCTCTGCGGCAGAGAGTTCCAGAGATTCACCACTCTCTGTGTGAAAAATGTTTTTCACATCTCGGTTTTAAAGGATTTCCCCCTTATCCTTAAGCTGTGACCCCTTGTCCTGGGCTTCCCCAACATCGGGAGCAATCTTCCTGCATCTAGCCTGTCCAACCCCTTAAGAATTTTGTAAGTTTCTATAAGATCCCCTCTCAATCTCCTAAATTCTAGAGAGTATAAACCAAGTCCATCCAGTCTTTCTTCATAAGACAGTCCTGACATTCCAGGAATCAGACTGGTGAACCTTCTCTGCACTCCCTCTATGGCAATAATGTCCTTCCTCAGATTTGGAGATCAATACTGTACGCAATACTCCCGGTGTGGTCTCACCAAGACCCTGTACAACTGCAGTAGAACCTCCCTGCTCCTATACTCAAACTCAATAACAAACTCAAGTACTCAATAACAATTGGTTATCAGATCAAGAGGAGCACTGTGGTAGAATGAACTTCCTTCATTCTTCTAATTTTCCAATTTGTAAATACAATTAGGGAAAAAATACAATTACCTGATTATCTCTCCCTCTGTCACTTCCAATATTGTAATGTTTAACTGCTGGTATCTTGGTGACAGTGAATTGGAGTCAATAATTTCACATGTACTATCTTCCCTTCGATTCAACTAATCTATTTATATATTCAGATTTAAAATAAACTACCACCGACTGTCTCATGAGAGAAAATATATAAAATACTAGACTATGTGGACCTGTTGGGTCCCATGTTCACACGGGAGAGCTGGTCTCCCAACAAAATATTCCACCTCTCCATCAATTCCAATATTGGTGGCCAGTGGGGCGGTTTCTGGAGTGCTGGTATGGATTCTTGGGGTGGCAGCTCAGTCATTCAAGCCTGATTTGCTGGCAGCTCACTCACGGCTGGTGGGCTAGCAGTTGACTCATGACTATTCCTTGAAATTCCATTTCAAGCAGGGTGCAAGGCCACCAAATTCAAATCCATGTTCCTACCATTTCAAGCAGAGTGCAAGGCCACCAAATTCAAGTGCAGTTTCTTACCACTATGAACAGGGTGTAAGGCCATCAAATTCAAGTGCAGTTTCATACCACTTTCAGCAGGGTGCAAGGCCACAAAATTCAGTGCAGTTTCCAACCACTTCAAGCAGAATGCAAGGCCACCAAATTCAAGTGCAGTTTCATTTCACTACATGCAGGGTGCAAGGCCACAAAATTCAATTGCAGCTTCATACCATTTCATGCATGGTGAAACCACCATAAAACCACGCAAAACACCAAACTCACAGTTCAGTAGACATTCAGTGTGTTCAGTTGATTCACAGCTCAGACAGAGTTGTGACCTCTCCCTCCCCCATCATGCACAGACTAAGCCACACCCATACTTCCGGGTTTTATAAACCTTCCCCTTCTCACCGGAAAAGGTGTGGTTATCATGGCATGATTGGCAGCAGAGAGATTCTCAACACTTTTTAAACACTAATAACACTTATATTTTTCATTGATGTGAAGAATTCTCTGCACCTGCTCAGATGAGGGGGGAGGGGGGGCTGAGTAAGATGACCAAAAATCACAGCCATAAGTGGAAGCATTTTAACTGAAATCAATATACAGTGCAAACAGGAAGGAAGTGTATTTGCAGTAGTGCCTTTTAACTTCAAACCAAAGCACCCAAGCTGCCATTTGCAGTAAGTAGTGCCCTTCAACTTCAAGCCAAAACACCCAAGCCACCATTTTCAGCAAGTAGTGCCTTTCAACATCAAGCCAAAGCACCCAAGCCACCATTTGCTGTAAGTAGTGCCTTTCAACTTCAAGCCAAAGCACCCAAGCCACCACTTGCAGTAAGTAGCGCCTTTCAACTTTAAACCAAAGCTTCCAAGCCACCATTTGCAGTAAGTAGTGCCTTTCAACTTCATGCCAAAGCACCCAAACAAACATTTGCAGGCAGTGCCTTTTTACTTCAAACAACGCATATTTTCATGTTCAAACCACATTAAGGGGACTCACAGTTGTTTAGATATTTGTTCAGTGTTATTCAGAGCTCAGAGAGACATGACCCTTGGCTTCATCCATCTTGCAGAGGCACACCACTTCCTGGTTTTATAGTCCCTCCCCCTCCCTCCAGCAGGGGCAGCAGAGAGAATGATGAATTTTTAAAAAACATTAATATCTCTCTGATTTGTCATCGATGGGAAAAATCCTCCACACCCATAAGGCAGAGGGGGACTCTGAGCGAGGTGGCCAAAAATGCCAGCCGTAGGTGGCGGTGTTCTGTCGGAAATCGCAGCACAGTGGGCCAAAAGTGGTCAAGATCAGAGTTTCAGTAATATAGACTATGTATGAGTTCTGAAATGTCTCAGCGCAAAACTCTATCAAGCATCAGTATTGTTAAATGTCAATTGCAATTTGCATTAAAATGTTTTGCACTCCAAATTGACGATGCATAGTTAAAACTTAAAAAAAAAATTCAAATAAAGAATCCTTACAAGATTCTACAACTGTCTCTAAAGGGGATGTAGACTATGACAAAATCAAATCTGAACTATTAGAAACATTTTCTGAAATACTTTTAGCTGATACCAGTTGAATACATTTCTTATAACCTGAGTCCACGCTAACAATGAAAACATTTCCATCAGTTGCATTCTTCTCCCTAATCTTCCTGCCACACTCTCTTAGGAGCAATTTAAAGTGGCTTATAAACCTACCACCATATTTGAAGAATGTGTGAAGAGACCAGAGCACCTATTGAAAACCCATGTGATCATAGGGAATATATGCATATTCCAATACATAATTCCTGACTTCATAATTAAACTGTGCGTTAACATCAATGTCTGTTACGTGGCTGTGTAATCCTTAAAAATATCCTAATTTCTGCAACCTACGTCTTTCGTGAATTTAAGGCAGCTCCTCCTTTCAAATTTGACAGCAGGGTGTGAAATTAAATAGATGTGAGGTTAGGAAACACGTCTTCTAAAAAGATGTTGCAAGAAGCCTGGAGCTCTCTTCCACAATAAACAGTTTTTTTTGCCAGCTGACTGAAAATTTTCAAAGCAAGTGCAGTGAAATTACTTTTTTTTTGTATACAGTTCAGTAAAAGTATTACTATACATGAACATTTTAGTTAAGTACAAGTGTATAGGAATCGTACACTGAGACAGCATACAAGAATCGCCATGTCTTGGAGGCATTTTTCATGATTCAACAATGAATTATTTAAACAAAATTTGGAGGAGTCAATATCTATGCTTGTGCATGACAGTGAATCTAATCATACTAGGGGAGAGGAATAGCCATGAAGTGCTCAGCTTTACTAAGATAAATTATTTGGTATTTTCCCTTATTTTTTCCTGATAGGAACACAGATAAACATTATGTTGATGAACATTCTGAAGAAGGGTCTCGACCGAAATGTCACCCATTCCTTCTCTCCAGAGATGCTGCCTGTCCCACTGAATTACTCCAGCATTTTGTGTTCATAAACATTACGTTACAAGTTAATATAAACCATTGTCAAGGTTAATGGTTCAATAGTTTCTACATTATCCCATACACAGAAATTCAGTGAAATGCACATTCTCCATGCTATCCATCAAATTATACCATACATGAGTACAACAGATTCTCTTCTGGAGCAATATGCAGAGAGTTACGATGCCATTTAGCAATGTCAGGGGAAAGAGACAGATCAACTGATTCAGGCAGATTCTTCAGCTGCAAGGAAATGCATCTCTGCAAGGCATAATGATCGTTTCTTTGACGTCCTCCTTTTAACAGAAATTTCCCCATGTTGCCAGTTGCTTTACACCAAAACATAGATTGCATCAAAAATGACATTTGAATCTGAAGATATTGGAATGAGCCAAGTAAAAATATGTCATGTATTGCCCTGGCCCTGAATATTAAAATTAATTGTAGGTTAATCTAAGAATCTGTTAATGTGATTAATTAACATGAAATGCTAGCCTGACTCGCCAAAAGTGAACCTCAATGGACGATTGCACTAGTTTTCATTTCTAGGTCAACCCATTTTCTGTAATTCTTTTAATATATATATATTATGATAAAGAAATGCTGTCTCCACCTCCTTGTGGTTTTCTGAATTCTAATTTTACTTCGGAGTCACGTGAGTGACTACGTGAAGAAACCCGCCAGGACGCATGCATGTCATATCGCTACACGCATTGCAAGAGTCACAGCAGGGGGAACGACGTTCCCTAGCGGCAGAATTTGAAAGCCGGGAACAACAGGTAAGGAGACTTTGCGTTCCTTCCACTTACCTTACAGGTGGAGACATGGACCAGATCCACGAAGGCTGTGAGAAAGCTGGCGGGGGGAATCGCGGAGCTGCGGGCAGCCGGCAGCAGCAGCCAACGGCACGCCAATCTCCCAAAAGGGGAACAGCTGTGCCCGACTTTGCTCCCGCACCGGCCACAGCCGGGCGCTAGAGCAAAGCAAAAAACTAACAGTCGTTGACTCCGATGAGTCCGACTCTGAATAGCCACGGGTGGCCAGTGCCCGTGAGCATTGGAGCCGGTTGGAGCGGCTGCAGGAGGAAATACTCCAAAGTGGCAGGCTCCGGGAAATGGAGGCTAGCCACAGTGGGCAGTTAGTAAGCCCCACAGCAGTACCTCTTGTGGGGCTGCACAGTGTTTCTCCCTCATCAGAGGGGAGCATGGAGGGTCAATTCTTGGCTGACCCTGAATAGGGGAGTGATCAACATACCCCTAGTATGCCTGGGGTGAAAGAAAACATGTTGGATATGGTGTCCCAGTTTATCCAACCCGACCAAACTGGCCTAAACCTGGAGCCGAAAATAGCGGCAAGCATTGACTACATGTCTTTTAACCAACTCCAGGGACAGGCATTATCGGACACCACAGCGTGACACTTACCACCAGGGAACTGCAAGTCGCTAAATGTTCCCAGTGTCAACCAGTGCATCTGGAAACATGTCGGGGCATCAATTAGAACCAGGAACTTAAAAATACAGAAAGTCCTAAAAGTCCTAACAGCAGGAATTACGGCTTTTTCCCACACATTGAATGAGCAAAATATGACCCAAGACCACCAAGATGCACTGGCTTTACTTTGCAACTCACAATACGAGTTAAACAATATTAGGAAAAGTGCTATCCAACCGGCTTTAGACCCCAAATTTGCAGGCCTCTGCAAACCTGGAACCTCCAAACTATCAATACTACTATTTGGAGGGGATTTATCCAGACAAGTCAAAGAACTTGACGAAGAGGCGAAAATCCTTGGGCTCATAAAAGCAGCATCTAAAAGCTACTACGGCCAAAAACATCACCCCTACACACCCACCAGTCGGCCAAGACAAACTGGAGAAAGCGCAAAACCAGGAACACCCAACATCGGTCTTTTTTAGGCCATGGCCCAGACCGACCTGTAAAGAAGTGTCAACACCACACTGTAACTTTACTTCTTTTATTCATACTGTAACATACTGTAACATTACAACTAGAACTAGAGAGAGAGCAGTGGGTGGGGAGGTTGTAATTATACTTGTGATATGGGGAGTGGTTAGTAGTGGTGAGGTAACTATATTAAAGGTACATGCACATATCATCTACACAACCTTCCTGGAAAATGCGCAAGCCCTCAACACCAACCCAACTACAGACCCAGACAACGGTGCCTCAACGTCCATGGAGGATGCCGAAGAAGTAACATACCTACCACTGGTAATCATGGAGGTAGGTGGGTCTGGTTCCTTAAGAATTAAAGGGAGCATGGAAGTTGGTGAGAGATTACGATATTATTTGGATGCATGGAGTAAGTTAATTACCAAAACTTATATTCTAAGCAGTATCCAGGTTTTTTTTTTTTTTTTTTTTTTTTATTTTATTAGAAGTTAATACAGCACAAAACAGTACAGTGGCACCTAATTTTAGGTGCCAACTATGTAATACCGTAATCCATTCTATGTACAACCTCTAGTTTTATGTTATAAGAAGGAAGTAAGCAGGACAAGAAAAAGAAAACAATAGAAAGGGGAAAAAGTGGAAAAATAGATGGTAGAGAGTAGAAAAACGTGAAGTGTGTATATAAAAAATAAAAAAAGGAAGAGAGAAAGTGGAAAGTAGAAATAGAAGAGAAGGCCCCTTAAAAGAGAATTTTTCAAATCTGTATTCGGAGATGTAGCTCTATCCGCGTCATGAACTGAAATCAGCAATCCTTACGGTACCGCTGCATCACATGATTCCAAAAAGTCGATGAAAGGAGACCAACTCCTTAAGAATTGGTCATATTTATCTATTAGTCGGAGTCTCATTTCTTCAAGGCGTGCTATGTCCATCATATTCCTAATCCACATTTTAACAGTTGGTGTGGTTGTATTTTTCCAAAATTTAAGTATCAATTTCTTTCCAATTATTAACCCATAATTAAAAAAAACATTTTGATCTTTATTTAAATTGGTATCTTCTCCTATTATTCCAAATATAATCCATTCCGTTCTATTCTTGACTTGAAAATCTTTGTAAATATATCAAATATATCACTCCAAAATTTATTCAACTTTGTACATCCAACAAATGAGTGTGTTATATTAGCGTTTTGAAACAAACATTTATCGCATCTGAGAGAGACGTTTGGATAAAATTTATTCAACCTCGTTTTTGAATAATATAGTCTATGTAATAATTTGAATTCAGGTTTATCCAGTATCCAGGTTTATACCATAGAATTTATACAAAAACATAACCCTCCAGTTCAGCATATACTGAACTGAATGTTCGTGCTCACAGGCATAGAAAAATCTAAAGCACATGCTGAATTACAGCGGCTATATAAAAAAGGAGTAATTGAGAAAACCCCACACGAATCACAGGAATTCGTGTCCAACATATTTATAAAAAACAAGAAAGATGGTGGTTGCAGCTTCATCATTGATTTGACTACTTTGAATACCTTTGTACTATATATTCATTTCATGATGGAAACCTTTGTTACTGCTAAGCAATTGATTTCCGAAGGCTACTACATGGCAAGCATCGATTTAAAATATGCTTGCTATACAGTACCCACAAGAGGTGACCACAGATGTTATTTAAAATTCAACTGGATGGGTCAGATTTGGCAATATAAGGCACTACCTAATGGGCTAACATCAGCCCCAGGCTGTTCACAAAAATTTTGAAACCAGCCCTAGCGTTACTGCGGAAACAAAAACTCATGGTAATGACATATCTAGATGACATACTTATTGTTGGCAAAACTTTGGAATTGGCTAAACAAGCGGTAACAGCCACAAAACAATTGTTTGGAAAACTGGGGTTTATCATTCATCCAGTTCAGCCTAAATTAACGCTTCAACAAAAATGGATTATGTGGGGTTCACCATTAACTCAGTTCTCATGTCAGTGACTTTGCTGAAAGAAAAGGTTACAGCCTAATAGAGGCTTGTATCGAAATCATTGACATCACCAAACCATCCATTAGACTGGTAGATCGAATAATTGGGATGATAGTGGCTGCATTTCCAGCCACACAATTCGGACCTTTACACTATCGAAATTTACAGAGAGCAAAAATAAGAGCACTCAAACTTAATGGTGGCCATTTTGACAGACCAATGAAGCTACCAACAGAGGCCATAATGGAACTAAAATGGTGGAAACATAACATCAGGTATTGTTCCAATCCAATAATTATCAGCAACCCGTCTATGGTACTACAAACTGATGCCAGTGCACTTGGTTGGGGTGCTACCAATTCCATCTCCAGCTGTGGAGGGAGATGGAATGCACAGGAGGCATCATTATTACAAACACTGGGCATAAACTACCTGGAAATGTTAAGTGCATTCCATTGCCTTAAGTCATATTGTTCTGGGTTAAATCACCAGCATGTTAGACTACAAATTGACGACACCACTGTGGTAGCATATATCAACCATATGGGTGGAAAGAAATCAACATCATGTGACAATCTGGCCAACACAATTTGGCAATGGTGTATCCAGAGAGATATTTGGATATCAGCTACCTACTTACCAGGTAAACTAAATTTAGTGGCAGACACCAGGTCACACAAATTCAATGAAAACACTGAATGGATGTTGGATAAAAATGTATTTGCTGAAATTACAGCATGGTATGGAACACCAGATATCGATCTCTTCGCATCCAGGCTCAATCACCAGTTATCAAATTATGTTTCATGGGAACCAGACCTGGGGCAGTGGCAACTGATGCATTTTCGCTGCATTGGGGGAAATTGTTTATTTATGCATTCCCTCCTTTCTGCCTCATCAGTCGGGTATTAAGGAAAATACAGCAAGACTCTGCGTCTGGTATTTTGATAGTACCCGATTGGCCTACTCAACCATGGTTCCCAGTGATACTAGACATGGTATTAGAACCATGCCTCACCATCCATCATAGACCTAATTTACTGGTCCATCCGGTAACAAAGGAAAGATCACCCACAGATCCATGAACATCCCGTCTGTTCTGGAATTCCTGGCAAGCCTCCATTACGATGTGAGGCTCAGTCATAGTGCCATCAACTGCGCCAGAAGTGATCTGTCAACATACCTGTGGCAAGGAACAGAGTGGCATTCTGTTGGGACACACCCTGGTAACCAAACTCATGAGGGGCATTTTAATGTTAATCCCTCAAGAACCAGGTACTCCCAAATATGGGATGTGAGCATTGTACTGACCATGTTAAGAAACTGGTCTCCAGCTACAGCTCTGTCCCTACAGAAACTGACTATGAAAACAGTCATGCTGATGGCCTTGGTCACGGCACAAAGGGTCAAGTCACTACAGAACCTAAGGCTGGACAACATGACTATTTCATCTGGAAATTTAACATTTCACATCAATGAATTAGTCAAACAGAACAGATTCAGCAGGTCTAAAAACAGAATTCATGGCATACCCGACAGATGATCGTCGCTGTATTGTAACACATTTACTATTATATATGCAGTATACTAAGATCATCAGAGGTAAAGAAATGTCACTTTTAATCAGCTACAAACAGCCGCTCAAAACAGTGACAGTCCAGACCATCTCTAGATGGCTAAAACAGGTCCTAATAAGGCTGGAGTAGACACTAGCATTTTAAATCTCACTCCACCAGGGCTGCCGCTACATCAGCAGCTATGAAGTTGGATGTTCCTATGGACCAAATCCTCAAGACAGCAGGATGGTCAACGGAGAAAACTTTCCAATGATTTATAACAAACCAGTCATTAAACCTGGAACATTTGCAGAAACAATTTTAAGTTCTGTAATATAATTTACCCCATAAATAGGGGCTATAATTTGGTGTCAATATATTTATCGTTGGGTTTTCAATATCGTATTGATGTCTAATGATGTTAACACTATTCTCCCCATAATCAAGGCAGATGTGATGCATGGACTCGTTTCCACGGCATGAAATCACAGAGCTTTAAAATCTTCACGTAGTCACTCACGTGACTCCGAAGTAAAATAGTAAGATTAAACGAGAACTTACCAGTTTGAATTTTGACCGTTATTTTATTAGGGGTAATGTTGAGGGATTACGTGCCCTCCGCTCCCACCCTTGATCATATACACAACTGGTATCTCCTGTCTAATCTTACTATGTTTAGTCATTACAGTTATCTGTGATTTCACACCGCTGCTTTGAAGAATGACACGCCCTGGTGGGGTTCTTCACGCAATCTCTCAATGTTACTCCTCATTAAATAACGATCAAACTTCAAACTGGTAAGTTCTCGTTTAATCTTACTATTTATTTTCAAAAAAAAAAAATGTTGCACTAATTTTACAATCCATAATATTGCACATCTCTTGCGAATAGGATATGTACTATATTTTCCTGGCAATATCAAGTTCACAAGAAAACAGTATCTGTGTTTCCATTGATCAAATCCACTTCCAGTGACAGTGGAATTAAGCATGAGAATTTAGGTTAAGATACAACAATTCTGTTGATGTGAAGCAAAAAAAAAAAATTAAAAATGTGTTTTGATTTATTTATTTTTAAGAACTTTACATTTCTCTTTTTTCAGAAGATGATTTTATGAGCCAAAACTTGCTCCTGGTGACAAGCTGCCGTCTTTTGCTATTGAAATGTGTTGCAGATGTTATTTTGTCATGTATGGTCCATAAAGTCTCAAGTTACTAGTAAATGCTACCTCAATAGTAAATCCAAAATGTGCAAGATCCTGCAAAGTAACCATCCCATGAGGTGACACAGAAGAAGCTTCATCCATGAAATACATGTAAACAACGTTGACAGCCAGCAAAGTATTGTCCCTGAGGTATTGCTCGCTGTAAAACATAGTAAGAAAATTAAATCTCCGTGCATGTTTTTGTTATACAAATCTTTCAAATGACATTAAAATTATAAAATATTTATTAAATTAAAAATGATTAAAAACGATAAAATCTGAAATAAAAATCTTACAAGCACTTTAAATCAATCAAACACATTCAGTTAAATTGATTTTACTATTTATCTAGGCACTTCGTGTTTATTGCTCTTCTGTGGAATAAATAGATTCAACATTATTTCTCCAGGTCTACCCATCACAGACTCTGTGATTGCTTCTTTTGCCGGGGGATGTAGTACATCCAGGCTCTGCCACCACACAGGCAGATTTTAATTTAGGTTTGAGATACAGCTTGAAATTAGGCCCTTTGGTCCACCGACTTTGCACCGACCAAACAATCAATTGTACACTAGGGGTGATTTACAGAAGGCAAGTAACCTGCAAACCAGTATTTCCTTAGAATATGGGAAGAAACTAGAGCACCCAGAAAAAAAACCAATGCAGTCATTGGCAGAACATACTGATTCAGTGCAGACAGCAGCCGTAGTCAGGTTCGAACTTGGGACTCTGGCACCACAAGGCAGCAACTCTGCCACTGTGCCACATATGACTGCAGTCACCATGATCATATTTATTCATGTTCTGGTGGATGAGAGTTAATAAGACCACACTTACTGACTCTGCCAATTTGCCTTTGAGATGATGGTGAAGAGTAAACTCCTCAATGGTCAATGGTGTTTTATTATCACATGTGCATACGCACAGTGAAATTCCTTTTTTGCGTAGAGTTCAGTGAAGTATTGCCATACCTAAGCACAACCCCTGATTAGCAAACTGAACTGAAATAATCAACTGAGACCCCATGCAATAGTCACCAGGTTTAGGCACATCCAGTCCGGTTCATGCTCTAGGCCTTATGGAACGGAGTAGAGAGTTCCAGGATTTAGAGCAGGCACAAATAAACATGGACAAAATACTTTCAAATCAGGAAATTGGAAATGAGAACCAAACTCAAAATTCAGGACTTTCACAGGATTTCTAAGCCTGCTGGCAATTGAAAGGGAGACTGATCTAAACTGGAGTCACGGACAGATGTTTAACAGCTGTGGCAGGCTTCCACGCTATCATTGCCCTAAGGACGAAATCGGGTAGCACAAGATGACACATCACTTCCATATGAGCTCAGTGCCTTTTACAACGATTTCAAAGGGTGAAAAATGTCACAGCTACACGAGCTACCATAGCTTCAGATGACCCTGTGATCTCAATCTCTGAGAATGCCAACAGAGCATCCTTTGAGAGGGTGAACCCACACAAAACATTAAGTGGAGGCAGCATGCCAGGCCAAGTGCTGAAGACCTGTGCAGTCCAACAGGCTGGAATATTCAAGGGCATTCTCGCTTCTACTGTCTGACATTCCCACCTACTTCAGAGGGGCATTTTCCATACTGATACCAAAGAAGAATGTTGACTTGTCTCAATTACTACAATCCTAGAAACTTAGTTACACTTCAATTCCTGCTTAGAAATCACAAGGAACTGATTCAATTTTCCTATTGTCACAACAACACAATAGCAGATGCTGTCTCATGGGGTCTGAACTGTGGTCTTGACCATTGAATAACGGGAACACAAACATACACTTACAGGAACAACACAAGAGACTTCAGAGAGTGGTGGACCCATCATGAGCACTGCACTCTTTATCATTGATAGCATCTGCAGTACATGAGGTCCAGTCACCAAGGATTCAAGGTGTCATCAAGCATTCCCACCATCCAACCCATGCACTGTTCTCACTGCTTCCATCGGGCACAAGACACTGAAGACTGAAGTCCCAAGCCACCAGGTTAAGGAACAGTTACTTTCCAGTGACTATTAGATTTTTGAACTAACCTGCACTACCCTAATCCTCATGTCTGAAGAAGGGTCTCGACCAGAAATGTCACCCATCCCTTCTCTCCAGAGATGCTGCCTGTCATGCTGAGTTACTCTAGAATTTTGTGTCTACCTATCCTAATCCTACCTCAGCAACAGATGCAACAGACCACCTCTTTCATTGCAATAGTCATGTTCTTAATTGTGTTACAAAAATGTCTCACTTTGCAATCTTTTTTCAGTCGTGTTTAATTTATGTACAATTTATATTATTTGTGGTGTCTGACTCAATATGCATGTAATGCTTCTGTAAGTAAGACTGTTGTTGTTCCTTGGACATATGACAGTAAACATGACTTGACTTAACAAGTTCAGGAAACCATGCTCAGAGATATTATGAATCTGATGGCAGGTCATTTGATGCGGAGTTCTCAGCATTTCCTATTGAATTCCAGTGGCTTTTTCTTTTTGTTTTGAAGATATGAAAAATATGCCGACAGGTCAGCTTGGGAAAATGACTTGCTTATTCCTCCCACCACCCCACGGATTTCTTTGTAAATAAATTCAGACTATCAGGTAGTAAAAATAAGTGCTTCCATTCAGATCAGAAATAAAATCAGCAACAAACCGATGGGATAACTTTTTGAATGATTATATTATACCAGTCAATTTAATGACTACTCAGATTGGATTTTATTTTAGCCTGACTTTGTTTCTACATTCTGTTGGGGCATTAACTGTTCCTCACATTGGCACAGTCCATTGAACATGTTTCATTGTTAAATAAGAATGTCGTTGATTTTTACCTCTATGCCATTAAGCAGCATAGACATCATGTCCCTTTAGGCCTTTGATTGGCTAAAACCTATTGATTTTAGCTTTCAAATTCTTCAATAAGCTGGCAAAAAAACTTTGTTTATTGTGGGAGAGCACTCTATGCTTCTTCCAGCATCTTATTTTGAAGAATTGTTTCTTAACTGCACTTCCGAATGATCTTTCTCTGACTTCAGGATGAACGACAAAGAGTATAAGAAATAAGAGCAGGCGTAGACAACTCTCCAAGATTGTGGCTTTTCTTTGAATATAAATATGTTTCCTCCCCTATCCATTTTTTCCTTTATATTTCAATGTCTTCGTTGAATGCAATCACTGGAGCCAATTGGGCCAGAGAATTCCAAAGATTCATAAACCCATAATGGAAGGAACTCCTATTTCAGTCTCAAATGGGCAAACCCCTTAGTTGGAGATAGAAAGAAATGCTGGAGAAACTCAGCGGGTGAGGCAGCATCTATGGAGCGAAGGAAATAGGCAACGTTTCAGGCCGAAACTCTTCTTCAGACAGATGTGATGTGAGGGTGGGGGGGGGGGGGGGGGGGGGGGGGGGGGGGGGGGGGGGGGGGGGGGGGGGGGGGGGGGGGGGGGGGGGGGGGGGGGGGGGGGGGGGGGGGGGGGGGGGGGGGGGGGGGGGGATGGTTGGCGGGAAGAAGAAAGGAAGAGAAGGAGCCAGTGAGCTGAGGGAGAGCTGAGAAGGGGAGGAGAATGTAAGGATTACCTGAAATTAGAGAAGTCAATGTTCATTCCGCTGGGGTGCTAACTGCCCTAGCGAAATATGAGGTGCTGCTCCTCTAATTTATGGTGGCGCTCACTCTGGCCATGGAGGAGGCCGACGACTGAAAGGTCGGGTTCGGAATGGGATGGGGAATTGAAGTGCTGAGCCACCGGGAGATCAGGTTGGTTACTGCGAACCGAGTGGAGGTGTTCGGCGAAGCGATCGCCAAGCCTACACTTGGTTTCACCGATGTAGAGCAGCTGACATCTAGAGCATAAGATGCAATAGATGAGGTTGGAGGAGGTGCAGGTGAACATCTGCCGCACCTGGAAAGACTGCTTGGGTCCTTGAATAGAGTCAAGGGAGAGGTAAAGCGACAAGTGGAGCATTTCTTGTGGTTGCAATGGAAAGTGCCCGGAGAGGGGGTGGTTCGGGTGGGAAGGGACGAATTGACCAGGGAGTTACAGCGGGAGTGGTCTCTGCGGAAAGCAGACATGAGAGGAGATGGGAAGATGTGGCAAGTGGTGAGGTCACGTTGGAAGTGGCGAAAATGACGGAGGATTATTTGTTGTACGTGATGGCTGCTAGGGTGGAAGGTGAGGACAATGGACTCTGCCCTTGTTATGAGTGGGGGAATGGGGAGTGAGAGTAGATTCACGGGGTATAGAAGAGACCCTGGTTAGAGCCTCATCTATGGTAGAAGATGGGAACCCCCATTCCCTGAATAATGAGGACATCTCTGATGGTGTGGAACACCTCATCCTGGGTGCAGAAGCGCTGGTGTGGAACACCTCATCCTGGGTGCAGAAGCGGCGTAGCCGGAGGAATTGGGAGTAGGGGATGGAGTCTTTACAGGAAGCAGTGTGAGAAGCAGTGTAATCCAGAGCCATGGTAGTCAGTGGGTTTATAGTGGATGTCGGTCAGGAGATGGAGATAGTGAGGTCAAGAAATGGTAGGGAAATGTCAGAAATGATCCAGGTGTATTTGAGTGCCGGATGGAAGTTAATGGTGAAATGGATGAAGTCAGTGAGTTGTGTGTGGGTGCAGGAGGTAGCACCAATGCCGTCGTCGATATAGTGGAGGTAGAGTTCGGGGATAGGGCCACGGTACGTCTCGACCAAGAATTGTTCGACATACCCTACAAAAAGGCAGTCATAGCTACGCCTTGTATTTGGAGGAATTGGGAGGAATCAAACAAAAAGGTATTAAGGGTAAGGACCAGCTCCTAGGCAGAGGAGAGTATCAGTAGACAGGGATTTGTTGGTTATGCGGTCGAGGAAGAAACGGAAGGCGTTGAGACCCTCCTGGTGGGGGATAAAGGTGTAGAGTGATTGGACATCCATGGTGAAGATGAGGAAGTGGGGGCCTAGAAAATGGAAGTCCTGCAGTCAACGAAGAGCGTGTGAGGTGTCTTGACCATAGGTAGGGAGGGATTTAACCAGGGGGATAGGATGGAGTCGAGGTATGTGAAAATAAGTTCACATAGTGAACAGGCAGAAACTATGAGTCTGCCAGGACAGTCAGGTTTGTGGATTTTGGGGAGAAGGTAAAATCGGGCCGTGCGGGGCTGGGGAATGATGAGGTTGGAGGCTTGGGAGGGCAGGGAGCCGGAGTTGATGAAGTCAGTGATGGTGCTAGAGATAGTGGCCTGGTGCTCGTCTGTGTGGTCATGGTCCAAGGATAAGTAGGAGGAGGTGTCTGAGAGTTGGCGCGTGGCATCAGCCTTGTAGAGATCAGCGCGCCAGAATACCACGGCACCTCCCTTGTCGGCGGGTTTGATCACCCAGTCTGGGTTATTACACAATGAATGGAAGTCAGTACGTTCAGGGGGGGAGAGGTTAGAGTGAGACAGGGGAGTGGAGAAGTTGAGGCAGTTGATGTCTCGTCGGCAGTTTAAAATAAAAAGGTCTAAAGCCGGAAGATGGCCATGAGGGGGAGTCCAAGAGGAGGGGGTCCGTTGGAGACGGGAGAAGGGGTCATCAATGGGGGGCGAGGACTCCACCCCATGGAAGAATGCTTTGAGGCGGATGCGACGGAAGAAGAGCTTGAGGTGGGGACGGAGGGGGACAAAGGTAAGGCCTCTGCAGAGGACAGACCGTTCAGTATCAGAGAGGGGGATGTCAGGGGGGATGGTGAACACACGGTAAGGATGGGGGTTGGGGCTGGAGGAAGGCAGGTGAGTGGACTGGGGCCGAGGCGATGTCTGGTGGGGCGGTGGTGGGTGGTCAGGGAGGTAGGGGGTTTGAGGACTATAGTGTGGGTGGTGACGAGCTGGGGTCACATGGTTTGAGGGGGAGGGGGAAGACCCAGTGGAACAACCACTGAGGTTTCCTGGGTTAAGGGGGGCTAGCACCAGGACCCAGAGCAGTCAAACCCCAAGGAGTTGGATTCTGCAGTGTGGAGACTTCAGGGCCAGTGCTGAGCCTAGGATTCAGGTAAGGCAACAGCTGCGGTGTGTTGGAGAGCGGTGGAGTGGCGAGGGTCAGTGGAGTCGATGGTGGAGGCCCGCGGGGAGTGTAATCCGGGTCAGCGGGTGGAGCGTGGGAGGATGGTTGATGAGGCAGCGAGGTTCGGCGTGTTCTGTGAGGCCGCGATGTTCGGCGGGCTCGGTGTGGCGGCGATGTTCGGCGGGCTCGGTGTGGCGGCAACGTTCAAAACTGTGTGATCTCACCATGGCACTATATAATTACAGTATACTTTTCTTTACTCAGTACTCCTCTTGCAACAAAGACCACATGCCATCTGCCTTTGTAAATACCCGCTACATCTGCATGTTAACTTTAAGTAATTTGTCTCCAATTCACACAGGTCACTTTGAACATAAACATGTCCTAACTTTGAACATGTCCTCACTGTTTAGAAAATACCCGGCATTTGTTTATTTCTTCTGGTGGAAAAACTCACATTCTTTTTTCTCTTTTGTACATTCGTTATTCCGTTGCCCATCAATATGCCCTGATAAGGCATATTGATGGGCTTCTTCGCAACATATTAATATTAAATAACCCCGATATTTTCAAGTCAGCTGCAAACAGAAATATTACATTTTGTCACTTTGGCCAATTTGCTGATAGAGAGTTTGAAAAATCAGGGCTCAAGCATTGTTTACCAATGGTATACCAATAGGCGCAGCCAGGCATTCTGAGATTGTTTTACTTTCTATCTATCGATCAACTTTATTCTCCTTTCATATTTGTTTAATAACCTCTTGTATGACACCTTACTGAAAGCATTCTTAAAATCCAAAGAAATCCCATCCACTGATTGTCCATGATCTATCTACTAGATACATCCAAATTGAACCTCAATAGATTATTCAAATATGATTCTCCTTTCAAAAATCCCTATAGGTGGGGCATAGGGGAGAGATAGGGTGGGGAAAGAAGTGTGGTATGTGGGGAAGAGGGGAAAGGGGGTATATAATTAACTAAAATTGGAGAATTCAAAGTTCAGACCATTGAATGGTAAGCATCCCAAGCGGAATATGAAGTGCTGTTCCTCCAGTTTGTGTATGGTCTCACTATGGCAAAGGAGGAGGCCCACAGCACAAAGAATGGCAAGAGAAAGTAAAAGGGTTGTCAGCTAAGGGATCCAGCAGGTTCTGGCGCACCGAGTGCAAGTGTTCAGCAAAACAGTCGTTGAGTGTACAGCTGGACTTTCCAATGTATAGGTGGCCAAATCAGGAACACCACATGCACAAAATGAGGTTAGGAGAGGTGCATGTGGACTACTGTCGCACCTGGAAGGACTGCTCAGGTGGAGGTGTGGGTGGAGATATGGTGTTATATTCTCTGTGGTTGCAGGGGACACTACCTGAGGAAGGGGTGGTGTGGGTGAGAAAGGATTTAAGTTTACAGATGATGCCGTAGTGAAGGTACTGTGGATAGCAAAGATGATGATCAGAAATTAAACCAGGATTTTGATTGGTCGGGCAAGTGGGATGAGGAATGGTCAAAGGATGTTTAATGCAAATGTTTAATGCAGATAAGTACGAGATGTTGCATTTTGGGAAGTCAAACCAAGGAAGGATCCTTACAGTGAATAGCAAGGCACGGGGGAATGTTGTCGATGAGAGGGATCCAGCAGTGCAGGTACATTGTTTTTTTAAAGTAACATCACAGGTAGATAGCGTGGTCAAGAAGGCTTTTGGCGCATTGGATTTCATCAGTCAGCGTATTGAGTAAAGAAATCGGGATGTTATGTTACTGTTATACAAGACGTTGGTGAGGCTGCATTTGGGTTATTGTGTTCAGTTTTGGTCATCTTGCTAAAGAAAGGATGTTGTTAAGCTGGAAAGAGTACGAGGATGTTGCAGAACCTGAAGACTGAGCTAAGGACAGGTTGGATAGGAGTGGGGTAATCTTTTAAGGTTTCTAAGGTAATGAGGGGAATAGATAGGGTGAATGCAGGGTATTTTACACAGAACACAGAAGACAAGTTTGATTTAACATGCCCACTCCTAGGCTCCAGGGCACCAATGTGGTTGCTGCTGGATTGAAGCTCAACATCATTTGTGGTCATAACAGATGCATCTATGTTCATACAATAAGCTTTTGTCCAAATAGGGTTTTTTATGATTGCATTGTCTTAACAAGCAGGTTTGCATTCTCATTTATTTTAGTTTAGAGATACAGCACAGAAACAGGCCCTTCGGCCCACCAGGTCCATGCTGGCCAGTGATCCCCACCCATAAATACTATCCTACATGCACTAGGGACAATTTGCATTTATACAAAGCCAATAAACTTTCAAACCAGTACGTATTTGGAGTATGGGAGGAGACCGAAAACTCTGAGAAAACCCATGCAGGTCACGGGGAGAACGAACAAACTCCATACAGACAGCACCCGTATTCAGGATCGCACCCGGGTATCTGGCTCTGTAAGGCAGCAACTCTACTGCTGTGTCACCGTTTGTCATATTTCCTTATAACATGGAGAGTCATTCAGCCCAGCAAGTATGTGCTGGTTCTCAGTATAACACATGAATCCATTACTCTACCCATTTTCCCATAAACTAGTCCATCTCACATGCCCTTCACAATTCTCCTTATACCCACCAACACCAGGAGTAATTTACAGTTGCCACTTCACTTAAATACCCCCGTCTATGGTAGATGGCTGTGGGCACAGGTCTGATTCCTGAGAACCGGTGGTGGGAGATGAAATGCAATGCCTTGTGTGGATAGCAGTTTCAGGTCACATGATACAATTGAAACTATTCCTGAACAGACAGAGGGCTATAGAACAGCTGTGGTCTAGATTATCATCAGTCTCCTAACCCGTAGCAACATCAACAATTGAATCTCACAATACAGTTACCTGAGAGATAGTGTTCTCCTGGTGGTCAGCGCTCCGACTGGACAATGTAACAGCTTTTTCCTGGGTGAAAGCAGTCTATTCTCTGGAGATATATATCTGTTCATGGAGATGAACAATCTGATATCAGCTAATAGTAATAGTTTTTTTTTAAATATATCTGACAGCTAGGAGCTGTGTTTCCTGTGTTCTTTTGCCTGCATTTCCCCATCATTAGCTGCATTCATAGAAACATAGAAACATAGAAATTAGGTGCAGGAGTAGGCCGTTCGGCCCTTCGAGCCTGCACCGCCATTCAATATGATCATGGCTGATCATCCAACTCAGTAACACGTATCTGCCTTGTCTCCATACCCTCTATTCCCCTTAGCCACAAGGGCCACATCTAACTCCCTCTTAAATATAGCCAATTAACTGGCCTCAACTACCCTCTGTGGCAGAGAGTTCCAGAGATTCACCACTCTCTGTGTGAAAAAAAGTTCTTCTCATCTTGGTTTTAAAGGATTTCCCCCTTATCCTTAAGCTGTGACCCCTTGTCCTGGACTTCCCCAACATCGGGAGCAATCTTCCTGCATCTAGTCTGTCCAACCCCTTAAAAATGTTGTAAGTTTCTATAAGATTCCCTCTCAATCTCCTAAATTCTAGAGACTATAAACCAAGTCTATCCAGTCTTTCTTCATAAGACAGTCCTGACATCCCAGGAATTGGGACATTCCCCTGTCATAGGCCTATTCCTAGTGCTCTGATGACAATGCAAATCAATAACCTATGCCTCAAGAGATCTTACCCACCAACTTCCACCTTGACTACAATCCACTGATGCCGGGTTTAGGTTTAGGTTTATGATTGTCATGTGTACTGAGGCAGTGAAAAGCTTTGTTTTTGCATGATATTCAATTAGATCAGATAATACTGCACATAATTACAATCAAATCAAACTCAAGTACACTGGATAAAGTAAAGTGCAAGATACAGAGTGCAGAATATAGTTCTCAGCATTGTATCACATCAGTTCTATAGACACATGCAATGTCCGCAATGAGGCAGTTAAATAGGACATGGAAATAGGACATAGCACATGGAAGAACCATTAAGAGCCCTGTTAACAGAGGGGAAAATCCTGCTCCCGAGTCAGGTTGTGCGTGTTTTCAAGCTTCTGTACCTACTGCTGGTAGGGAGCAGTGAGAATATAGAATGACTGGATTAGGACAAGTCTGATTATGTTAGCTGATTTTCTGGGACACATGAAGGATAGATGGAGATGATTGTGAAAAATCTTGTCTGCGTGACGGATTGGACTACATCCACAAAGCTCTGCAATTTATTGCAGTCTTGGGCAGAACTAGTCCCAAACCAAGCTGTAATGCAACCCAACAGTATGCTTTCTGTGGTGCATAAGTTTGAAAGAGTCATTGGAGACAAGCCAAATTCCCAAAGTCTCCTAAGGAAGTAGAGGCATGTTGGTGCAGGATTCCCAGAAGGTTAATTTGCAGGTTGAGTGTGTAGTAAGAAATACAAATGCAATGTTTATTCATTTTGAGAGGACTAGAATATAAAATCAATGATGTATCTGCAGAATGTATCAGATCTTCCCACTTCTGCTTGTAAGCCAGGAATGGAAGCACAGCCAGGTGATTATATTTATCAAAGTGTGGTCTGAGAATGGAATAGTGTACATTTAGGTACTGGGGTAGTAATAGTTGAGGGTGTTTGGGCATCTGGTTGGGCAAGAGATGTACTGAGTATTTGGGCAGCATGAGGTTGATCTGATTGAAGTCCCCAGCTATACCAAGGCCTCAGGGTACTTCATTTTAAGGCAGAATATAGTTCTGCAAATGCTAATTTATTCTGTCTGGGATGGGATGTGGATTGCTGTCAGGATAGCAGAAATGTGAGGTATTGATGTGGATAGAGAACTGGCTGACAAACAGGAAGCAAAGAGTAGGAGTAAACGGGTCCTTTTCACAATGGTGGGCAGTGACTAGTGGGGTACTGCAAGGCTCAGTGCTGGGACCCCAGCTATTTACAATATATATTAATGATTTGGATGAGGGAGTGCTGGATGAATTGAAGGCAATATCTCCACGTTTGTGGATGACACTAAGCTGGAAGGCAGTGTTAGCTGTGAGGAGGATGCTAGGAGACTGCAAGGTGACTTGGATAGGCTGGGTGAGTGGGCAAATGTTTGGCAGATGCAGTATAAAGCGGATAAATGTGAGGTTATCCATTTTGGTTGCAAAAACAGGAAAGCAGACTATTATCTAAATGGTGGCCAATTAGGAAAGGGAGATGCAGCGAGACCTGGGTGTCATGGTACACCAGTCATTGAAAGTAGGCATGCAGGTGCAGCAGGCAGTGAAGAAAGCGAATGGTATGTTAGCTTTCATAGCAAAAGGATTTGAGTATAGGAGCAGGGAGGTTCTACTGCAGTTGTACAGGGTCTTGGTGAGACCACACCTGAAGTATTGCGTACAGTTTTGGTCTCCAAATCTGAGGAAGGACACTATTGCCATATAGGGAGTGCAGAGAAGGTTCACCAGACTGATTCCTGGGATGTCAGGACTGTCTTATGAAGAAAGACTGGATAGACTTGGTTTATACTCTCTAGCATTTAGGAGATTGAGAGGGATCTTATAGAAACTTTCAAAATTCTTAAGGGGTTGGATAGGCTAGATGCAGAAAGATTGTTCCCGATGTTGGGGAAGTCCAGGACAAGGGGTCACAGCTTAAGGATAAGGGGGAAATCCTTTAAAACCGAGATGAGAAAAACCTTTTTCACACAGAGAGTGGTGAATCTCTGGAACTCTCTGCCACAGAGGGTAGTTGAGGCCAGTTCATTGGCTATATTTAAGAGGGAGTTAGATGTGGCCCTTGTGGCTAAGGGGATCAGAGGGTATGGAGAGAAGGCAGGTACGGGATACCGAGTTGGATGATTAGCCATGATCATATTGAATGGCGGTGCAGGCTCGAAGGGCCGAATGGCCTACTCCTGCACCTAATTTCTATGTTTCTAAATGAATTCCCACAGCAAATAGTAGGAACGGCTCATCAATGTAAGGTACCCTAGTTTTGGGGAGCTGTATCTTGCCACTTTGTATGATGTCATATCATTTTATATGAAACAACCCCTCAAATCTGATCTCATCAGTCCTGTGCATTAGAGTGCTGTTGTAGAGGATCATTTGGGAAGGGATCTGTTTGTCCCTCACAGAATCTGCATTTATAAAGCCACGAAAGAAGAGTAAAGTTATGGTGCATACAATGACTATTGGAAAATCATTCATTATAATTAAAGATGGGTGAATAATGAGGACACAGAAGATGCATCCTGAGGAGAACAAGGGTTTCTTCAATTGCATTAGCTGCATTAAGTTACCTTAATGCCGCTTGAGAGGAAGTCATTATTTTGCAGGTAGATTAGGCTTTAGGAGTGCTCGAGAAATGCCTTCTTCTCTGCTGATACAGTAATTTGTAAGGGAAAAGGGAAGTGCTATTACAAAGTCCAGGAAATAATGGGAAGTGCTATTACAAAGTCCAGTGTGTGTGTGTGTGTGTGTGTGTGTGTGTGTGTGTGTATATGTGTGTGTGTGTGTGTGTGTGTGTGTATATGTGTGTGTGTGTGTGTGTGTGTGTGTGTGTGTATATGTATGTGTGTGTGTGTGTGTTTGTGTGTGTGTGTGTGTGTGTGTGTGTTTGTGTTTGCAGAAAATGTATTGGTTGTAAAATGTTTGCAAAATAGTTTGTCTAGGTTTTTTTAAAAATGCAGAAAATGTATTGGTTGTAAAATGTTTGCAAAATAGTTTGTCTTGCTTCTAAAAAATGTTTGCAGAAAAGTATTGGTTGTAAAATGTTTTTCAAACTTGCTCGCAACCTTTTTGGTTATCTCTGCAAAAATCATCAAATTAGTAAGACACAATCTCCCATGTGCAAAGCCATGCTGACTATTCCGAATCAGCTCCTGACTTGCCAAATCCATATATATCTTATCCCTGAGAACCATCTCCAATAATTTACCCATCATAAATATTAGATTCATTGGCTTCCAAGCTTTTCCTTGTAGCCTTTCATAAATATAGGCACAAGATTAGCCACCCTCCAATCATCCGACACCTCACCCGTGTCTAACGATGATTTATATATCTCAGCCAGGGCTTCTTTAATTTATTCTCTATCTTCCCACAGTGTCCTCGAATATATCTGATTGGCCCAGGAAATGTATATACCTCCATACAGCCTGGGAAGTCTGGTACCTCCTTTACCACAATGGAAGAGTGCTCAAGGCTTCTCCATTAAACACCAGGCATCATCCTTGGCTTTACTCAAATTATTTAAAACACTCTTCCATCTTCCTCTAGTCGTGGGGGTGGGGGATTGGGAGGGGCCTCACAAGTGGAATAGCCTAGGGCCTCTCTTCATCTAAATCCAGCACTGGTCACTCCAGGATGCTAACTGCTTTCAGCTGCAAAACTGAAAATACTACCTTTTTCCACAAAGTCTTCGGTGCTATATTGGAAACTCTGAGAACACACACTCCCCCCTGCTGTACCATTCATGAATATAGCCCCCACATCATAATGTGTTCCACAATGAACACCAGGGTCTGTTGAAGTCACAGTGCTCTTCTTCTTTGAAAATATTATTTCTGAGTGAAACTCACAGACAAACAACATCAAGGTTACCACCAGCTCCATGCAACGACTATTTTAATGCGTTGACACCATGGGGTTGCACATTACAATCAATGAGTTCAAATTCTTGGGCTATCAAATTTACCGCCTCAGATTCCATGATTATAGTAATTCAAAATTGAGCTTGTATTGAATACCGACATCAAAATTCATATTTACCAGACAGGTCACTCTTTTGAACATGTCAGCTGAGGAGATATTGAGAGCAGTCAAAGTGCATGTGGTGTGTAGCAGATCATTTTTTAGGATAATTTTATCAGCACAACCACACGTGTTTCATTTTTAACTGTAATATGAGCTATTTGTTGCAAATGATTTCAAGTCATAGTTGAGAGCAAACTTTAGGATCTATTGTGATTGAAGGCTTAACAGGAAAATATACATCAAGAGACAGAAGTCGTCAAGTCAAGTCACATTTATTTATATAGCACATTTAAAAAACAACTCTCGTTGGCCAAAGTGCTTTACATTTGTTATAAGAATAGCACAACAAAACAAACTACATACAATATACATGTAGCCCTCACTCAGAGGACGTCAGGGAAGGCTTGGGAGTATAGATAAGTCTTTAGTCTTGACTTAAAAGAGTCGATGGAGGGGGCAGTTCTGATGAGAAAAGGGATGCTGTTCCACAGTCTAGGGGTTGCAACCGCAAAGGCGCGGTCGCCCCTGAGCTTATGCCTAGACCGTGAGATATTCAGCAACCCCAAGTCGGCCGATCTGAGGGGCCTGGAGGTGGAGTGGTGGGTGAGAAGACTTTTTATGTAGGTGGGGGCAAGCCCATTGAGGGCTTTGTAGACATGGAGGAGGATCTTGAAGTTTATACGGAACCGCACAGGGAGCCAGTGGAAAGAGGACAGGATCGGGGTGATGTGGTCCCTTTTTCAGGTGCCTGTCAGGAGTCTCGCTACAGCGTTTTGGACCATTTGCAGGCGGGACAGGGAAGATTGGCTGATGCCAGTGTAAAGGGAGTTGCAGTAATCTAGGCAGGAGGAGATGAATGTGTGGATGATCTTTTCCAGGTCATCAAACTGGAGGAATTGTTTTATTTTAGCTATCGTCCGAAGCTGAAAGAAGCTGGCTTTTACCACGGCATTGACTTGTTTGTCAAATTTCAGTGCTGAGTTAAATATCACGCCAAGGTTTTTGAAGTGAGGTTTGAGTAGTGGGGTAAGGCTGCCAAGGCTGCCTGCTACCATTTTGATTGAGTCCGAGGGGCCGAGAAGGATGACCTCAGACTTACTCTCGTTTAGTTGGACGAAGTTCTGGGCCATTCAACACTTTATATCCTCGAGGCAGTGGGTAAGGTTAAACAGATTTGATTGGTTTTTGGGATTCAGGGGGAGATAGAGTTGGGTATCGTCTGCGTAGCAATGGAAGGAAATGCCGTGCCTTTCAATGACTTGGCCTAAGGGGAGCAGAAGAGGAGAGAAAGTGAACGAGAGAAAGTAGCCATAGCAGAGATGATTGCAACCTTTATCATGTTCTGCAAAACTATTCAAGCCACTTTTGTTCATAGAGATTTTTATCTATGTACAGCAGTAACAAAAAAAATTACGGTCAAAGAAAATATTGCAGAAATTCATCAAAAGCCATTGAAGAGAATCCTTACAAATCATTTCTTAATTTCTATGTAAACATTATTTCCTCCATAACAATTTCAACTCAATGCCTCTGACCCCAAACGCCTAGTTGAACACCAATCTGTAATTATATATCATCTATAATGAGACAAAGTGCCTCCTGATTATGTTTTAAATGAGGTGTGACTATCAGTAGCGAAGCTAATCCATTCCTATTTGTTCTTCAGCAAGTCAAAATTAGATGCCTTCTTGAACAGCTGCACTGAAAGGACCATTAGACAGGGAATGTAGGATTTTGACCCCATAATGGCAAAAGGAAAGGAAAATAAATACAATTAAGGATTGTGTGTGAATTAGAGAGGAACATTTGGCTTACAGTTGCCTGCTGCCATTAAACTTCCAGGTGGTAGACAGCCCAGATATGAGAGATGTTATTTAATAGGCCTTGGTGAGGCACTGCAGTACATTTTGTAGATGTCATGGCATACACTGCATCTATGGCACATCAATGGTAAAGATAGTGTTTCTTTAAAGTAGAGTACAAAATCCCAGTAAAGCAGATGGTTTTGACCTGGATAGTATCAAGTTTCAGATTGAAGCTGCAATCATTTAGGCAGCTGGCAGGGCTACTGCCTCATCGTGCCTGATACCCAGGTTTTGTCTTGGGTGTTCCCTGCGTGGAGTTTACATGAACTTCATGTGACTGCATGGATTTCCTACAGGGGTACTCCGGTTTCCTCTCACATTCAAAGACGTGTGGGTTCTGTAGCAGTGATGTATGGTTAACATAGACACGATGGGCTGAAAAGTCTGTTTCCATGCTGTATCTCTAAACTAAACTAAAGTGAAGAAAATGAAAAGGAGAGAGAGTTCCTTTCACAGTGTGTGGGGAGTCTGGCCCAGGTCAGCACAAATTGGCTGGGCCGCCTCGGGTAAAGTTACGGGGAGGGCAGGGGCGTTGAGAAGGAGAGGGTCGGGGATCATGCCAACAACTCACTCACTCACCGCTACCGCGGCGCTCCAGGCATGGAGCCACTGCATTGTAGCCAGGGACAGAAGTAGCTTGGATGGCTGTGAGCCGCCGCCGAGACCGGACAGCAGAACCGGCCACCACCTCAGCGCCTTCTTCCGGCCCAGCCACCAGCAAGCCATGTGTCCTTCCGCAAAGGCGCAACGGTGGAGGTGGTGGTTGGCGGGTAGCTACTGAGTGGAAGGCTGGCTGCTCCGTCCCGGGCACGCTCTCTCTCTCTCTCTCTCTCTCTCTCTCTCTCTCTCTCTCTCTCTCTCTCTCTCTCTCTCTCTCTCTCTCTCTCTCTCTCTCTCTCTCTCTCTCTCTCTCTCTCTCTCTCTCTCTCTCTCTCTCTCTCTCTCTCTCTCTCCTCTTCTCTCTCTCTCTCTCTTCTTATTAGTTGCGTGCAGGCGACCTGGGTGCTATAGCCAGTCCCGGGGCAGGTGACCTGGGAACTGCAGCTAGTCCCGGGGACGCGAGGGATCTGGGAACTGAAGCCAGTCCCGGGGATGTGAAGGATCTGGGAACTGAAGCCCAGATCAATATGATCATGGCTGATCATCTAAAATCAGTACCCCGTTCCTGTTTTTCCCCCCCCATATCCCTTGATTCCTTTAGCCCTAAGAGCTAAATCTAAATCTCTCTTGAAATTACTTCACATAATAGCCTCTGACCTTTAGAAACTGGTACAATTAATTTACTTATCAAAGTTTCTGAGCAACATACAGATTATTTGTGCCAACGGAACTAACCAATGGCTTTTTACTATCAAAATATTACCAATTTCACAGTTGTTCTGGATATAATTCTTAAGGTTACTCAAATGTTTAGTACTACCTATTACCCAAGCCTGAAAGTTTTCCAAGCTTTAATGTATGAATGCACATGTTGTTATACTATTCAAGGGGCTGTGAATGCAACTAAACATTAAGCAACAACATCAGTGGACATCTTTGCTGCAGATAGCTTAGTAGCAGGAGAGTCAGTTAGGAAGGATATAAAGCTGGTTGGGGAAAGGAAACAGCTCCAAGAATCTCTTAAAATGATGTAACTCAGAATTAGAACAACTTAGAGTCTTTGATCCAGAAATTGAATGTCTGTGCTTCAAATTCCACGTTTTCACATGCCAAATTTGGAACAAATTGCGTCATCTTATCAAGTTTCATATCCCTTCAGCTTTTAGGGCAACTTCATCATGAAGGAATTTGGTATAGAAAAAAATAATTATGGCATTTTACAGTTGGGATTTATGTGACAGGAAATGTAGATAAACTCTATTCATTAGTTGCACAGATTCCTTTGACTCCCATTCTATCTTTCACTTCCTTTCACTAGAATGAAAGTTAAAATATTGTCAACAAATATTTGCCAGTAATTGGAAGAGAAACACAGTGTTCAATCAGATGCAAAGGACATCATAAACTCTGATGTTAGGTTGGTGGAATGGACAAGCTTACAAAGGAGTTATCCTGGAACTTTTCAATGTAGCTCATTTACTCCAATTAGTACACTAGAAAATGAATGCCTGCAGGCGTCTACTGAGAATCCTGCAAACAAGGACCTTTCTTCAAAAAAAGGCTATTTATCATACAGAAGATAAGACTAAGCAGTTGTTGCATGGAAAATGTGAGGTACTATCCATTTCTTTTAAGCGAATACTTTTTGTACACAGTCATCTATCACAAATACCCATTTCACAAAGAGAAACAAATTAAATATGTACTCCTGGGTCAGATCTGTTGTCCATCAGAAGCTCACGTCAGGAATTCAGTGCTGAAGTCAATGAATGAAACGCCTTTCAAGACGTACTGGAGTGGAAATTCATCTTCTCTTGAGTGCACAATAATTACAATGTGGAATGCATCAAGTCTATGACCAGACATTACCAAATTTCTACATTTTATGCCTGCATCCTCGCAAGCACTTCCTGCCAACAAGGCAGGGGGGGGAAGAAGGGGGGAGAAGGGGGGAGAAGGAGCGGAGAAGGGGGGGGAGAAGGGGGGGGGGGGGAGGGGGAGGGGGGGAGGGGGGGGGGGGGGGGGAAGGGGGGGGGGGGAAGGGGGGGGGGAGACACTTTTAAGAAGCCAAACAACTTTTAATAAAGTTTAGCGGGCATTCGATGGGCCGAATAGCCTAGTCCTGCACCTATTTTCTATGTTTCTATTTAACATTGGCGGTCGGTTTACTTGCTTTTTTTTTTCTCAACGAGCTTTACCTTCGACTACCTTCGACTACCTTGGATTGCCTTTGATTACCTTTGATAGCAGAATGATCTAGTACGACCTACCTCGACTAAACCTACAAGTAAAATAATATAGATTTTTTCTATGGCATTTTTTTACTTGCGAGCATTCTTCAGTCAGCTAAAAAAATGCCGCGACATAACTGAGGCCTCGTGTGTGTGGGGCCAACTGGAGCATGAAGGAGAGTTACAAAGACCTCCTAGGACCTCGTGTCGTCCATGCTGAAGGTATGAGGCGAGGGTACACTCTTCTAAACTCGCAAATTAGGTCCCCGCAGCGGGACAGGCCCTTAAATGTTTTTGAAGACAAAACACAGATACCAAAAAATCCTTTTTTTTACTGTGGTGTTGGGAAGAGAAGTTCTCAAGATATTCAGACACCCCAAGTATTGATTGGCAGAATAACTATAATAGCAACCATATTTAAACTATCTAGTGCCAAAATAACCCAAATAAGAACTTGCTTCTCATTCTGGGGATTTTGATGCAATGCAATTAACATTGTCAGTACACTTGGCCAAAGCATGCAACAATGTCTCATCAATCACATCTTTTAATTGTTCTCCCATTATGGGCAGATATTGCATCCTTCCACATACTGTGGTATTTATTCATGCAACTGTGATTGTCATCTCAAGCCTTGTATCAAATCACCCTGTACATTGCAGTCCACTTCTAAAATTTGGTTCCATTAAAACTGAGGGTCAGTTTTTACCTCAAAATCATTTTGGGTAGGAGCAATGTTAAGTAATAAGGAAATGTGACAGAAGGACACACTGGACAATTATTATTAAAACGCGCTCCAGGCATTTGAGTAGCTTTATTATTACAATTTGAATTTGAATGAGCATTGAGTGTTCATCAGTGCAACCTGGCAACATTCTTAAAACATCCCCACAAGGTTGGTTACATTCCATTATTGTGTTTTACACAAAATTTTGGATGAAAATAGCTCTACCGGGAGATTATGCATCTGTGTTTTTAATGGTTGAGAGGCCTGTGAAAGTACATTGAGGAAATGTTTATTCCGGAAGTGGCGGCGCTGGTGAACGGCTGCGGCTCACCTGCAGTCCATTTGTCTTTACTTTTTTGTGTTGTTTTTTTTTGTTTTGTCTAGTTACGTTTTTGGTTTTTAGGTTGTGTTTCTGTGGGGGGGGGGGGGGTTGAAACGGGGCTTGCTATCTCTCCCTTTGGGGCAATACGACTTTTTTGTTGTATCCCACTTCTCTGCCTCCGTCTACGCTGAGGCCTAATTGCGGAGCTGGCGACCTCGAGGCTCCAGAGGCAGCCTGACAGGACTCACCCTGGGCTCGCTCCAATGAAGGCGGCCGATCTCGGGGCTGGAACTGCGCTCCCGTGATGGGCTGTGACGCTCCCGTGAGGGCGGCCTGGTGAGGGGCTGAGATTCTCCCGTGAGGGGCTGTGGCACTCCCGTCGGAGTGGCCCAGTCGGAGTGGCCCAGCCCGAGGGTGGAACAGCTCGAGGGAGGAATGGCACTCCCGTCGGAGTGGCCCAGCTCGAGGGAGGAACGGCACTCACGTGAGGGCGATCCGGCTTGGGGCTGGAATGGTGCTCCGGTGGCTGGGACGGCATTTTGGTGGCGGTGACCTGAGTCCTGGGTTCAGCCGCGGGCCAGCGGCCGCGTCCGCTGGACTGGAGGGTGGCAGCTTCGACCACCCTGGGCCGCGGTGTTTGAGCCGGCCCGTTTGCGGGGTTCGGTGAGCCGCAGGACTGTTTATGCCATCGCCCGGTGGGGAAATCGCCTCAGCGCAGAGGGAGAAGAGGAGGGAAGAGACATTACCCCTAAGATTTTTGCCTCCACCACAGTGAGGATGTGCTTGGAGGATACACTGTGGTGGATGTTAATTTGTGTTTATTGTTGTTATTATTGTATGATTGTATGTATGACTGCAGGCACGAAATTTCGTTCAGACCGTAAGGTCTGAATGACAATAAAGGTATTCAATTCAATTCAATTCAATTTATGAAAAATATTTCAAGGCAAATCTCTTGGAATTTCCCTAACTGGGAAAAATCTTTGACTAAAGGTAAAAAGTAATATAAAGTCTTTTGAATATTTTGGGATTCATTTAGGTTCATCATTCAGATCAAAACTACAAGTTTTGTTGAACTCCAACTACAGGCCTATGAAATATATCAATATATTTTAGATTATTATTGGAGGGGATAATTAGCACGAGATATTATAATCATTTTTTTGAGATCTCCTAAATTGGATGTGTGTGATTTACGCCGCAGGATTTTGAGAAAGATTTGTAGAATAAAAATAGATTATTTTTTGGGTCTGTACAACAAAAGGGGATCCTTGCCTTCCAACAGGATCTTGGTTTCCGACAAGGCTTAGGATGTTTGGCATGTCCCCTACAACTCTCACCAACTTCTACATATGCACCATATAAAGCATTTTATCAGGATGCATCCCAGTTTGGTTTGGGAACATCCAAGACCATAAGAAATTGCAGCAAAATGTGGACGCAGTCCAGACAATCACGCAAATCAACCTCCCCTCTATTGACTCCATTTATACCTCACGCTGCCTCGGCAAGGCCAGCAGCATAATCAAGCACGAGTCGCACCCTGGAAACTCCCTCTTCTCCCTTGTCCCATCAGGCAATAGGTATAGAAGTGTGAAAATGTTCAAAACACGATTTGGGCCAGTTTCTTCCCAGGCAACTGAATCATCAGGAAACTGAATCATCCTAGCATGCGGCAAAAGGATTTTCATTAGACAATAGACAATAGACAATAGACAAAAGGTGCAGGAGTAGGTCATTCAGCCCTTCGAGCCAGCACCACCATTCACTGTGATCATGGCTGATCATCCACACTCAGTACCTCGTTCCTGCCTTTTCCCCATATACATAGAAACATAGAAACATAGAAATTAGGTGCAGGAGTAGGCCATTCGGCCCTTCGAGCCTGCACCGCCATTCAATATGATCATGGCTGATCATCCAACTCAGTATCCCGTACCTGCCTTCTCTCCATACCCTCTGATCCCCTTGGCCACAAGGGCCACATCTAACTCCCTCTTAAATATAGCCAATGAACTGGCCTCAACTACCCTCTGTGGCAGAGAGTTCCAGAGATTCACCACTCTCTGTGTGAAAATAACACACTGACAATATACCCTGACTCTGTTATATTTAAGAGCTCTATCCAACTCTCTCTTGAAAGCATACAGATAATTGGCCTCTACTGTCTCCTGAGGCAGAGAAATCCACAGATTTGCAACCCTCTGTGTGAAAAAGATTTTCCTCAACAATGTTTTAAATGGCTTACCCCTTATTCTTAAACTGTGGCCCCTGGTTCTGGACTCCCCCCCCCCCTCGGCACACATGGCAATGAACTAAACTGAAACTGAAACTGAAACCACATACTTACAGTTACATCCTGGGCTCCTTTTATGGCCTGTACCATTTTTTTGCATCTTCAAATTCACTAACTCCAATTATGTAATCTTCACCAGTGATGGCCAGTCTTTATACATCTCCATCTCCCCAGCCAATTACCCTCTACTAACATGTTCTTTGCCAGATAGCATTTGTCGTTACCCTCAACTTGCTCAATTTGTCTTACTTTCTAAAAATTAAAGGTGTAGCCATGTCTTGTTGTTGGCTATATGGATCAGTCTTTCATCCATACCTATTCTGACATCCGTCCCCGACGATAACTGGATTGGTGTTGCTTCCTGTATTCATGCAGAACTCATCAATTTTTAACAACTTTCTACCAACATCCACCCTGTTCTCAAAATCACTTTGAACCATTTATTTCATTATTTTTATGCATATCACTTTCTCCATCCCAGGAGCCAAACAATCCAGTAATGACTGCTATAAACCATTTAACTCTCTCAGGTACCTTAACTATGTCTCCTCCCAACCTCAGTTTTGTAAGGATTCTATTCCATTCTCTTGGTTTCTCTATCTCCACTGCATCTGTTCTCGCTGAGGCCTTGCATTTCAGAAGTTCTGAAATATCCTACTTTTTCTGGAAACATGGTTCCTACATTACAATGGATGTTGATGGAATCACATACATATCATCCATTCCAAGAAGTCCCCCATTCTACTTTGCCCAGACAGAATAAAGAAAAGGGTTCTTTGAGATTCCACTTACATGTCATTTCAACTTTGCTTTCCAGACTCACACCAATCTGATTTTCCTAGACTTCTCCACAGTCGTGGTGCAGATAGACATAAACTAGAAAAACAACATCTCATATTAGACATGCTCAAACTGACCTGCTGGAATTGGTTCCCAACTCTGCATTTCACAACTCCAATATTTTTTTGTTGATGTTGTTGTATCTATTTTCTCACTCTTTAACTGCTAACATTCACATATCCAGCATCTGCAATTAAAAAAAAAAATTGCCGTTAAAATTTAAATTTGAGTGAAATAGAACAAAATGAAAACCACTTGCTTGATCTTTGTATTTCACTGCACATACACACACTGGAAACTGTTTTCTGAGTTATGAATAAAGGTAATCATTACTAGCTGATCCAACCACTGAACCCGGTGCAGTATTTTTGCATTTTATAAGATGAATGTTCTTTCTCAGGCAACCTCCATTCCATTTTTATGATTTGGAATGGAAGTGAAGGAGATAGGTAAACAGTGTTCTTAAAAGAAATATGCACAGCTGGTCACAAAGCTGTGCGAATTTATGCCTTATGGATGTCAAGGCGATTGGACTAAATAGGTCTTATCATGTTAATTTATAGACATTAAAATATAATAATTATAAAGAGCTATTAGTCTTCACAAGTATCTCGGATGTTTCGTATCATGTTTCAGTTTAAATTTTCAACATTAAATTTCTTAAGACTATTTGTACAATTAAGAATTTCTCTGCAAACTTTCAAGAGAGAGCTAGATAGGATTTAAAGATAGCAGAGTCAGGGGATATGGGGAGAAGGCAGGAACGGGGTACTGATTGGGGATGATCAGCCACGATCACATTGAATGGCGGTGCTGGCTCGAAGGGCCGAATGGCCTAATCCTGCACCCATTGTCTATTGTCTATAATTATCTTGGATTGAACCGAGTAATATGAATTTAACATATCTTCATTAAAACTGATTGACTGGCCAGTTTTTTAAACATCACGCTCAATTACAAAATAGGAGGCCAAGTATCACCATCAGTTTTCCTGGTCCAGGTTATTTTCAGTGAGAGTAGCAGGCAAATTAAAATCCCCTGAACAACACACAGCCACGTACTAAGACATGGTTATAATCTGTGCCAGTGTAGTATTTAAATTTTAGTTTCATAAGCAACTTCCCTTCCTGTGAAGGTAGATACAAAATGCTGGAGTAACTCAGCGGGTGGAGCAGCATCTATGGAGAGAAGGAATAATAATAATAATAATAATAATAATAATAATAATAATAATAATAATAATAATAATAATAATAAATGTTATTGTCATTGCACATAAGCGCAAAGAGATTTGGTATGCAGCTTCCATCCGATGTCATAACATAAATAACTAATAAAATTTAGATTTAGATATCCCGAGAACATGGATTGTAAAAATAACTAAAATAGTCAAAACAGTTCAAACAGACTAAAGTGCAGATGTGTCTGTGCAACGTGACCATCCGAGGGAGATAGTCCAGGAGGGGGGCGGGTGTGGGGCACTCAGCCGGGCCGGTTCAGACCCGCTATAGTTCTGGGAATTAAGGTGTTCCTGAGTCTGGAGGTTCGGGCGTAGAAGGCCTTGTAACGTCTGCCAGAGGGAAGTAGTTCGAACAGTAAATTTCAAGGGTGTGAGGAGTCTTTATGGATGCTGACGGCCTTCTTGAGGCACCATGTGTGGTAGATGTCCTCCAAGTCTGGTAGCTGTGTCCCAATAATCTTCTGCGCTCTGTGGACGACGCGCTGAAGAGCTCTCCTCTCTGCCTCCATGCAGCTTAGATACCACACAGAGATGCCATATGTTAATATGCTCTCTGTGATGCAGCGGTAGAAGGTTGTCAGCAGCTGTTGGGGCAGACCAGTCTTTTTTAATGTCCTCAGGAAGAACAGTCGTTGCTGTGCCTTCTTGACCAGCGCAGCGGTGTTGGTGGACCATGTGAGGCCCTCTGAAATGTGAGTGCCCAGAAACTTAAAGCTGGACATGAGCGATGTTTCGGGTTGAGACCCTTCTTCAGACTGATGTCAAGGTGGCGGGACAAAGATAGAATGTAGCTGGAGACAGTAAGACTAGTGGGAGGGGAAGGGGAAGGGGAAGGGGAAAGGGAAGAAGGGGAAGGGGAAGGGGAAGGGGAAGGGGAAGGGGAAGGGGAAGGGGAAGGAGAAGGGGAGAAAAAGGAAGGTTTATCTGAAATTAGAGAAGTCAATGTTCATACCGCTGGGGTGTAAACTACCGAAGCAAAATATGAGGTGCTGTTCCTCCAATTTGCGCTGGGCCGCACGCTGACAATGGAGGAGGTCCAGGACAGAAAGGTCATATTGGGAATGGGAAGAGGAGTTGAAATGCTGGGCTGCCGGGAGATCAGATAGGTTAAGACCGACTGAGCAGAAGTATTCAGCTAAACAATCACTGAGTCTGCGCCTGGTCTCGCCGATGTAGAGAAGTTGACACCTGGAACAGCGGATACAGTAGATGAGGTTGGAAGAGGTGAAAGTGAACCTCTGCCTCACCTGGAAAGACTGTTTAGGTCCTTGGATGGAGTCGACGAGGGAGGTAAAGGGACAGGCGTTGCATTTCCTGTGGTTGCAGGGGAAAGTACCTGGGGAAGGGGTGATTTGGGTGGGAAAGAATGTTGACCGGGGAGTTACGGAGGGATCGGTCTCTGCGGAAAGCAGAAAGGAGTGGCGATGGGAAGATGAGGCCAGTAGTGGGATGCCGTTGGATGTGGCAAATATGTTGGAGGATTATATGTTGTAAACGACAGCTGATGGTGTGTAAGGTGAGGACAAGGGAGACTGTCCTTGTTACGAATGGGAGGAGGGTGAGTAAAAGCGGAGCTGCGGGATATCGAGGAAACCATAGTAAGAGCCTCATTTGTAATGAAAGAGGGGAAAACCCATTCCCTAAAGAATGAGGACATCTCCGATCTCCAGTTTCCACCCTTCCTGTGAAGTTCTATTGAATATCATAAGGGCATAGAGATGTAATCACAAAGTGAATGCCTTTAAGGTTCACAGTGATTGACTTTATGAAAATTGATCAAAATGAGATTGAAATCTAAACACATTCAAATTATATTGTGCAATCATTGATCATCTGCTTCTGTGCACATGGAGTGGAGTATGAACAGATGATGTCAATTCATGCGCACTGCTCAATTGAAAGATATGTGTGCAATTGAACCATGGAAATGCATTGAACACAAGTTGGGGGTAACATGCAGGAAGGTAGTTCTTAACAGTAGGAGCATGAACTACTATTGCAAAATCTGATGGGACGATCAATCACTTGCAGGGACTTGCCTAATAACAGCTAGAAAGAGGGGTCAAGGAAAGAGCGTTCACGGCGTGGCCCTGTTTCCACCAATCATACCGCCACTATGCACAAGAGTCACAAGAAGCACAAGAAGCGCAAGATGCCATTGCATGCAGATGCCGAGAAGTGTGTTCCACTCTGGCTGAACAATTTCTATTCTTGTGATGTGGACTCAATAAGAAGAGGCTGGAAAGAAGAAGCTCGAAAAAGTATTGGATAGGCTAATGGGACTGAAGGATGATAAATCCCCAGGGCCTGATGGACTGCATCCCGGGGTCCTCACGGAGGTGGCTCTAGAAATAGTGGACGCATTGGTGATCATTTTCCAATGTTCAATAGATTCAGGATCAGTTCCTGTGGATTGGAGGATAGCTAATGTTATCCCACTTTTCAAGAAAGGAGCAAGAGAGAAAACAGGGAATTACAGACCAATTAGTCAAACTTCGGTGGTGAGAAAGATAACCATATAACCATATAACAATTACAGCACGGAAACAAGTCCTACAAGTCCGTGCCAAACAATTATTTTCCCCTAGTCCCATCTACCTGCACTCAGACCATAACCTTCCATTCCATTCCCATTGAATTGAATTGAATTGATTGAATACCTTTATTGTCATTCAGACCTAACGGTCTGAACGAAATTTCGTGCCTGCAGTCATACATACAATCATACAATAATAAACAACAATAAACACAAATTAACATCCACCACAGTGTATCCTCCAAGCACCTCCTCACTGTTGTGGAGGCAAAAATCTTAGTGTTACTGTCTCTTCCTTCCTCTTCTCCCTCTGCGCTGAGGTGATTCCCCACCGGGCTACGGCATAAACAGTCCCGCGGCTCACCGAACCCCGCAAACGGGCCAGCTCAAACACCGCAGCCCGGGGTGGTCGAAGCTGCCGCCCGCCAGTCCAGCGGACGCGGCCGCTGGCCCGCAGCTGAACCCAGGACTCAGGTCACCGCCGCCAGAACGCCGTCCCAGCCACCGGAGCACCGTTCCAGTCCCAAGCCGGATCGCCCTCACGTGAGTGCCGTTCCTCCCTCGAGCTGGGCCACTCCGACAGGAGTGCCGTTCCTCCCTCGAGCTGGGCCACTCTGACGGGAGTGCCGTTCCACCCTCGGGCTGGGCCACTCCGACGGGAGTGCCGTTCCTCCTTCGGGATGGGCCACTCCGACGGGAGTGCCATTCCACCCTCGGGCTGGGCCATTCCGACGGGAGTGCCGTTCCTCCTTCGGGCTGGGCCAATCCGACGGGAGTGCCGTTCCACCTCAGGCTGGGCCGCTCCAACGGGAGTGCCGTTCCACCTTCGGGCTGGGCCACTCCGACGGGAGCGTCACAGCCCCTCATGGGAGAGTCTCAGCCCCTCGCCAGGCCGCCCTCACGGGAGTATCACAGCCCCTCACGGGAGCGCAGTTCCAGCCCCGAGCTGGGCCGCCTTCACGGGAGCGAGCCCAGGGTGAGTCCTGTCAGGCTGCCTCCGGAGCCTCGAGGTCACCAGCTCCGCCATTAGGCCTCAGCGCAGACGGAGGCAGAGAAGGGGGATACGACAAAATAGTCATATTCCCCGAAGGGAGAGACAGCAAGCCCCGTTTCAACCCCCCCCCCCCCCCAAACACAACCTAAAAACCAAAAACGTAACTAGACAAAACGAAAAAAAACCATCCCAAAATTAAAGACAAAACGGATTGCAGGCGAGCCGCAGCCGTTTACCAGGGATTCCATCCATATAACTATCCAATTTATTTTTAAATGATTAAATTGAACCTGCCTCCACCACTTCCACTGGAAGCTCATTCCACACAGCTACCACTCTCTGAGTAAAGAAGTTCCCCTTGATGTTACCCCTAAACTTCTGTCCCCTAATTCTGAAATCATGTCCTCTTGTTTGAATCTTCCCTACTCTCAATGGGAAAAGCTTGTCCACGTCAACTCTGTCTATCCCTCTCATCATTTTAAAAACCGCTATCAAGTCCCCCCTTAACCTTTTGCGCTCCAGAGAATAAAGACCTAACTTATTCAACCTTTCTCTGTAACTTAGTTGCTGAAACACAGGCAACATTCTAGTAAATCTCCTCTGTACTCTCTCTAATTTGTTGACATCCTTCCTATAATTGGGCAACCAAAATTGCACACCATACTCCAGAATTGGTCTCACCAATGCCTTGTACAATTTTAACTACATCCCAACTTCTATACTCAATGCTCTGATTTATAAAGGCTAGCATACCAAAAGCTTTCTTTACCACCCTATCTACATGAGATTCCACCTTCAGGGAACTATGCACAGTTATTCCTAGATCCCTCTGTTCAACTGCATTCCTCAATTCGCTACCATTTACCACGTACGTCCTATTTTGATTTGTCCTGCCAAGATGTAGCACCTCACACTTATCAGCATTAAACTCCATCTGCCATCTTTCAGCCCATTCTTCCAAATGGCCTAAATCTCTCTGTAGACTTTGGAAATCTATTTCATTATCCACAACACCACCTATCTTAGTATCATCTGCATACTTACTAATCCAATTTATTACACCTTCATCCAGATAATTGGTGTACATGACAAACAACAGTGAACCCAACACAGATCCCCAAGGCACCCCACTAGTCACCTGCCACCAACCTGACAAACAGCCATCCACCATTACCCTCTGGCGTCTCCCATTCAGCCACTGTTGACTCCATCTTGCTACTCCTGCATTTATACCCAACAATTGAACCTTCATAACCAACCTTCCATGAGGAACCTTGTCACAGGCCTTACTAAGCTCCATATAGACAACATCCACTGCTTTATCCTCATCAATTTCCCTAGGAACCTCTTCAAAAAATTCAAGAAATTTAGTCAAACATGACCTTCCAGGCACAAATCCATGTTGACTGTTCCTAATCAGACCCTGTTTATCCAGATGCTTACATATATTATCTCTGTATATTTTCCATTAATTTGCCCACCACTGAAGTCAAACTAACAGGTCTATAATTGCTAGGTTATAATTGCTAGGTCAGATGCTGGAGTCAATTATTAGAGGTAATAATGGGGCATTTGGATAGCAGTAAAAGGATTAGTCCAAATCAGCATGGATTTATGAAAGGAAAATCATGCTGGAATTTTTTGAGGATATGACAAGTAAAATGGATGAAGGGAAGCCAGTGGATGTGGTATATCTAGACTTACAGAAAGCCTTTCATAAGGTCCCGTATGGGAGACTGGTGACTAAAATTAGAACACATGGTATTGGGGGTAGGGTGTTGATGTGGATAGAAAATTGGTTGGAGGTAGGAAGCAAAGAGTAGGAGTGAACGGGTCCTTTTTGGAAAGGCAGGCAGTGACGAGTGGAGTGCCGCAAGGCTCGGTGTTGGGCCGCAACTGTTTACCATATGTATTAATGATTTGGAAGAGGGAATTAGGAGCAACACTAGCAAGTTTGCGGATGACACAAAGCTGGGTGGCAGAGTGAGCTGTGAAGAGGATGTTAGGAGGTTGCAGGGTGACCTGGACAGGTTGAGTGAGTGGGCAGATGCGTGGCAGATGCAGTATAATATAGATAAATGTGAGGTTATCCACTTTGGCGGCAAAAACAAGGGGGCAGTTTATTATCTCACTGGGGTTAGGTTAGGTAAGGGAGAGGTATAGCGAGACCTGGGTGTCCTTGTACACCGGTCACTTAAAGTTGGCGTGCAGTTACACCAGGCAGAGAAGAAAGCTAATGGAATGTTGGCCTTCATAACAAGTGGATTTCAGTATAGAAGTAGAGAGGTTCTTTTGCAGTTGTCTAGGGCTCTGGTGAGACCACATCTGGAGTATTGCGTACAGTTTTGGTCTCCTAATTTGAGGAAGCACATTCTTGTGATTAAGGCAGTGCAGCGTAGGTTCATGAGATTGATCCCTTGGATGGCGGGACTGTCATGAGGAAAGATTGAAAAGACTAGGCTTGTATTTACTGGAGTTTAGAAGGATGATGGGGGTCTTATAGAAACATACAACAGGACTGGACAAGCTAGATGCAGGAAAAATAGCCCCAATGTTGGGCGAGTCCAGAACCAGGGGCCACCGTCTTAGAATAAAAGGAAGGCCATTTAAGTCTGATGCAAGAAACAATGTTTTCACACAGACAGTTGTGAATTTGTGGAATTCCCTGCCACAGAGGGCAGTGGAGGCCAAATCACTGGATGGATTTAAGAGGGAGTTAGATAGAGCTCTAGGGGCTAGTGGAGTCAAGGGATATGGGGAGAAGCAGGCACGGGTTATTGAAGGCAGAAGGAGGTAAACGAAGGCAGGAGCTGATAAAGCAAGACTGTGCCAGGATTCAGGGCCCCCTCTCTCCCTCCCTTCTCTCCTTCCCTTCCCACCCTCCCCTTCTTCCCTCCTCTCCTTCCCTCCCTCCTTCCTCTCTCTCTTTTCCCTTCTCTTCTTCCCTCCCTCCCTTATTTCTCCCCTCCCTCCCTTCTTTCTTTACTTCCCTCCCCCTCCTCTCTTCCCTCTCTCCTTCTCTACCTCCCTCCCTCCCTTCTCTCCCTCCCTCACTTCCTTTTCTCCTCCCCTTTCACACACATCGCGCACAGACAACTAACACACACACACAACTAACACACACACACAACACACACACACAACTAAGTTGGGATGGGGTAGAAGCCCAAAGGGTAGGATGGGGCTGAAGTCCAAAATATAATGACTGGACTGGTTTTTCACCAATACCATAGAGATATAAAGTCTATAATAAACTTTATTTATATTTCTCTGATTCTACAGACCTTGGCTGGGAAGTTGCGGCTCAACAAAATTGTTCCCAATTGGGCCCTGCACCTCCTAAGGCTGGCCCTGCCATGACTATTCTGCCTGTGAATGTGAAAGGCAATGTCATCATGAACTTCTTATTGGCCAGAGAATTTCTGATGGTGAAAACTGTAACTTTTCAGGATGTTCAGTCCACCTCCACCTCCAGGAAGATATTCCTTGATATTTGTTACTCATAGATTTGAAAGTATATCTCTTCCTCCTTGAGCAGAGAACACTGGCATTGGGGGCAGTTAGATAAATCCCATTTGCAAATTCCTGGAGGTGTAAATAAATAACGTGCTGGACTCAGGCAGCAATCTGGATACCACATATAAACTTGGGGCTATTCATGTTCTGTAAAGACCATAACTTCATGAATGAGCAGATGCAAAGTGCTCATGGAAAAAATATTGTCTATTTTCAAAAATAATATTTTCAAACACCACAAACGTGCATTGGGAATCTATTGCGCTCAAAGAAATTTTGCTCACCCAAGCGGAATTTGGGTATCAAGGGAGAAGAAGTGTCTGTTCTGTCCTTGCTTCCTCACTCACTCCAGCCTCTGGTCGTGCTGTGGAATACAAACACAACTGCAGGCGTGAAGATACTAGAAATGTAGAGGAGCATTTCATCTAGGTTCTCAAAACAACATTCTGCTCTCTGTATCACTGAAAGGCAGGAGTTAACAGAGTTCAGGGAAGGTCTGACATTTTGCTATAATCTGCTTCATAATCTAGCCATCATCAGGGGCAGGCCTTGCTTGCTGCATAACATCAAAACCATCTGGATGATCAGGAGGAAGAGGAGGAAATTAGCTTGAAAATATATCCAAGGGCGGCCTTCCCCAGGCATCTATACATAACTAAAACTCTGATCTTGTTATCTTCCGGTTTGGCAGTCATTCTATTTGCACAAAAACAGTTCGCGGCTCGCTATAATTTTTCGCCAGTTCATTCACTGTACTCCTATGCTGCGAGTGCCCCAAGTTTAATTCCGATCGGTTGAATGTCATCAAAGTTAGCGAGGTTTAAAAACCTTAAAAACCGCGCATGTGCAGATCGATCTCTTCTCCTGCCTTCCAGCACCACACGGATTAGACTTTTCCCCTGTCATTCCTCGGGAACGTCCACAACTTCCTGCGCCATCGGGTCTTTACTGGAGCTGAGGAAAGCCAGCACAGGTTTCCAACCAGACTTTCGGAGGGACCCGAAGCAACCCTGCCCCAAGCAGCAGCCCAGCAGCGCAGCTGCTCGGCAGTGATGCCAAACGGAAAGCGGAGAGTCTGATCTCGGTGGAGGAGAGCAACCAGCGCCCGCTATAAGCTCCAAACGCACTACCCTCCCAATGCTCTGCAACTCCACCCCTTTCCCATCTGGTCCCCCTCGCTGGCTACTGCCCCCTCCCCCGTGATAATCTCCTCTCCTCCATGGCTCTTCCCCCATCTTTTTTCCAAGCTCTACCTCCACCAATTCCCCCCCCCCCCCGGCCATCATGCCAGTGCGTCCGTAGCTGCTGGTGCTTCCAGGCTGAACCAAGGCCTGGCTCTGAGCGCGCCGACGGTTGATGCAAGAAGGGAGAGGAGCGGCAACCTCGAGATTCTGGGGAGAGAGTGGGGAAGGAGAGAGAGGGAGAGGTGAGGAATGGATTTGGAGAGGGGAGGAGGAGAGGGAAAAGAAGAGGGCAAAGGTGAGGAGGGTGAATGGGGTAGGAGCAGGAATAGAGAGAGAGGATGGTGGGAGTAGAGGAGAGGGAAGTGGGGGAGGTATGGAGTGGGGAATAGAGGGAGAGGAGGGCAGTGGGGGAGGTGAGGAGGGATAGTGGGGGGGATACGGGGTGAGGAGTGGTGGAGCTGGGGGACATAGGGATAGGAGGTTGGTAGGAAGGAGACAGGTGTTATGGAGGGAGGGAGAGTGACTGAGGATAGGGGAAAGGCGAGGGAAGAGAGAAGTGAGGAGGGAGTGAGGAAGAGTGGGGATGAGAGTTGGGGGATGGGCCTCCTGTGTGACAGGGAGCCAACGGGTCCCACTTAATCTAGTATATTATAAGCACACCTTATGACTCACTTAAACTTCCAACTCCACTAGCGCTGACAGGTTTTTGGGGGTTTGGAATCCTAATCAGACCATAGTGCTTGCCTAGGATTTCTAGGGTGCTTTACCATGTTAACTGAAACATTCCTGGAAATCTGCAAATTGGGAATCTTGCTGATGGATCACAACCACCAATCAGAGATTATGAACACCCAGTGAATAATTTAACTCCTGCGTTGGTGAACCATTTTATCAGCCAATTGATCAAATCTGGGTGACAGGTTTCTTGTAGCCAACGAGTATTCGCATACCCACTTAATCTAGTATGATTATAAGAAATTAAAAACCATTATGAACAAATCACTTACTAAACTTCCAACTCCACTAGCGCGGCACAACTGTTTTTCTGCTGCAGTGTGGGTTTTGGCGCGATACTCAGGGGGCAAAGTCAGCAGCAGTCTTACCATGAGTGAGACACAGTGCTGGTTTTGCAGCTAATGCTCCTGACCCCAGATTTCTATCCAATGGGTGGTACTTTGAAGTCTGCTATACATTTTCCTTTTTTGTCCAGCAGGAAGGGGAGTGGAGCACAAGTGCAGTTACCATTGTTAACTTCCTTAACAGAAACATTCCTGGAAATCATCCAAATTGAAAAAAAAAACTGAATCTTGCACCTGATTACTGTGATCACAACTCCAATGTCAGAGAGTATTCAACAGGAATCATTTAACCCTGCAACCACCAATCAGAGATTATGACAGATGTAGTCCTACACCCTTTCCACATCAGCTCCGTCGATGTGCAGAGGTAATTTTGTTCCTTGCTTTCCTGAAGCAACCACCATCTTTAGTTTTTCCACGTTCAGAATGAGGTTGATTTGCAAACCTCTGGCAGTTCCACCTCCAGGCCGATTCAAAAAACCCACCACTGTTGTGTCATCAGGACACTTGTTGTTTCTCGAGTGCAGTACCATCGTGTGTCAGCAGACTAAACAGTAGGGGGCTTAGGACACAGCCTTGGGGTGAGCCACTCTTGCTTCCATAGTCAGCTAATAATAATAATAATAATAATAATAATAATAATAATAATAATAATAATAATAATAATAATAATAATAATAATAATAATAAGTTTATTTATATAGCACATTTATAGTCAATTTTCATTCACCCCAAAGTGCTTTACATAATTTAAAAATCAGTTATCCATACAAAGCATAAAGATGGGTTAACAAAATAATAAAATGCATAAACAGGACACAACATGTAACATAAACATAAAACACCACACAGCATTCATCACTGTGGTGGAAGGCACAAAAAAAATTTGGCCGTCCTCCTCCATTCCCCCCCCCCCCCCCCCCCCCCCCCCCCCCCCCCCCGTGGACAAGACCAGAGTCCAGAGTCCAGTCCAGGTTCGGTCTTTCCTCACCGGAGACCGCGGCTTCAAGATTGTGTAGGCGGTTGAGATTTAAAGTCCCCGCCGCAGCCAGAAAGCACCGTAGACTGCAGGGCCGGCAGTCGAAGCTCCCCTCCAGGGGTGATGGTAAGTCCATGCCGGGCCCGCGGTAGAAGTTATCCGCGGGCCGGCAATGGCGGCTTCTTCTTCCCCCGGGTCCCCCACGAGGGATCCCGGGCTGTAGACGCCGCAGCAGCTGGAACTCTGCAGACCGCGGCTTCAGGCTGCGACTTCAAGCTGCCGGCTGCCCCGGGCCAGTGAAACGGAGCACTCCCCTCCGGCGAGCCCCAGCGAGGGCTCACCCGCTCCACGCCGAGTCCACGCTACGCCTGCCGCTGAAGCCCCGGGCACGTCTCCGGGAAAGACCTCGCCGATCCTTGATGGTAGGCCACGGGGGAGGCGACCTGGAAAAAGTCGCCTCTCCATGGAGGAGGCGACCAAAGCGGTTTCCCCCTTACACCACCCACACCACCCTCCACACAAAATACAAAAAACCCCACTAAATACACACTTTAAAACATACTAAAAATAAAAATAAAAATTGAAAGGCTGACGCGCTGCTGCCATGGCTGCCGCCAGAACAGCGCCCCCTTCACTTAAAACCCTAAGCTATGTTAATATTGCACAATATTCCTTACTTGCTGCTGCATGAAGACTCGTCCGACCGTACTGAAGAAAGTTGATAAACTAGTTTCAATGAAAGCAGGTCTAAAAACACTGAACGAAGTCCACCTTGTTCACAAGAAACACCCCACCCACAGTGTAACTGTTGAAGCATGCTGAGATTTAATTGCATTCAAACACTATTGACTTACTTGTATAATACGTTATTTACCGAAGAACAAACATTTATCAAGTTTTCTTCTCATTGAAAGGAGAAGCCTAAATCTTTATCACACTGACACAGGTATTTTAGCACTGGAAAGGTAAATTAAGGAGCACAAGTTCCTCTCGGAACAAAGACCTCTCTTTTCCAGTATATTTCCTCATTCTGGTAGAATATAAAAATAATATTCTTTCTCCTTCGCCACAAGCTCACAATAATTCAGGTTGTTATCTTTTTTACACACCTCCCATCAGAGATGAGCAACAATTATCACAATAGTACTGATAGTACTGATGAATGCTAATGAATAAAGATAAATTTGAATCCTCACCTTGCCATGTTGACTTCCCCCCATTAATGATCATCCCAATGTTTCCTGCTGGACAAATCACAATTTCTAAAAGCCAGCATCAAGCAATCCAAAATGTCAAAATTTCTATGAACAAGGCAACATGAATGGTGATTAATCCTATACATTTTCTCATTGGTTATTGTCCACCTGCCTTAATCTGAAATTATATCACAGAGCGTCCTCCCTATTAACTCTAGCCAAGCTGCTGATTGTTCCACTGGAAGGGAGTAGATTGCGCAGGGCTGTGAAAAGAGATGCTAAGCACCCAAACAATTTACGGACTCCTAGCACTGTGGTGAACACTCATGAGTCACTTGAGGACCATCATTTTAGTGCAGGTTTTTATGAGCTTCACAACTTTGATCATGTAAAACATTATTATAAATAAATCCCATTGGGCTTTACCCTGGTCTAGCCAAAAGTAATTGATCAAGATGATGCAATCTGTCTTTTTTATATGCTTTAACCCTCGGTGCAAATAGACTCACCTGTATGCTTTATTGTATCTTCAATAGCATTAGAGGAACGAGCTGGGTGACATATTGTTTTGTATCCATTCCATTACCCACTGTTATTAACATGGTATAATGTTATTACAATTGCCTAACTTGATGCAATCAAACACAAAATAAAGTGTTACACAACCCTTACTTTTCAATTATCTTTTAAAGAAAGTCACCACATACATTCGTTAATCAAATTCTTTCTAAAATATCAAGCTGTAAATCAACAGCCTAATGCACTGACATTTTAAAGGTCACCAATTTATAACAAAACAAAGCATGAAATGTGTAATGGTTACAATCATAAACTACAAAATTGTAGAAAGGATAGATAAGTCAACCTGTTGTGTCTGACAATAAAAGAATAAATAAAAATGTATTTTCCAGAATTAAATGGAATATCTAATGAAATATATAATTTGTCTTTAGAAAACTGTCACAAATCTTATGCAAAGCCCTTCATGCATCATTTAACTGAACTGGTCCAGCATAATGCCTTATAGCAAGTATTTAAAATGTGTCAGCTGCTTGCAGTTAGTAGATGTCTTGTAAATCTACAAATAAGGGATTTTAGAGAAATAAGAAAGGCAGGAAAACAAAACCAGCACTACATCAACAATTTTTGTTATTGCTTCCTTTCTTAAATATTTAGGGCAAGATTTAGTTTTTTATGCATTCAAATTTCAACTACATTTTGAAAGAAAAATGCTAGTAACTTTACATCACTCAACAAGGTAAGTTCCTTCACTTATTTTCCAATCATTTTCATTGTACATGGATTTTTCATTCATTTACTCTTATTATATTTACCCTACAGCCCATTGCAATCTTAATTTAAAAAAACATTTTCCATCTTGAGAAGTGAAATTAATGACAATAGACAATAGGTGCAAGAGTAGGCCATTCGGCCCTTTGAGCCAGCACCACCATTCAATGTGATCATGGCTGATCATCCCCAATCAGTTCCCCGTTACTGCCTTCTCCCCATATCCCCTGACTCCGCTATTTTTAAGCCCTAATAGCTCTCTCTGGAAAGCCAGTATCTTGCATAATCTAATGTACTGAATTCAAATCAGCATTATTAAATGTTGTATTTTGTTTTCAAATATGTAAATAAAATATTGCTAATATAGATCATTATCTTTGCATGGGGCAGGGAAGAAAGAAAAGAGAAATAAGCTTAATTATTTTTAGCAATTTTAGGAACTTCATACATGCTGAATAAAGCAAATGTTTGCCAGATTAAATCTCTAAACATTTTGTTAACCATAAACAATGTAATACAAGAAATTCAGGTTATGTACCAATGTGAATTATCAAGGCAGTAATTTCTGTTCAACATGTTTTTATAGACCTTGATTTAATTGTTTCCATTTAGTCGTTTGTATTTTAATTATATTTATCAGATCAACTAGTGTATAACGAGTATAGTTGTTGGCTGAGAATGCATTTATGCGGGGCACCAGTGTTTAGAATTAGCATTGCGAATGATTTGTTCCCTCTCCTTATTGATTGTGGTCTGTTGGTCAGGAAGTTGAGGATCCAGTTATAGAGGGGAGTTCTGACTCCAAGTTCCACGAGTTTGGAGATGAGTTTGTTTGGGATAATGGTATTTAAAGCAGAGCTGTAGTCTGTGAATAGGAGTCTGGTTCTCTTCATGTCTTTATGAGGGATTACACCACAAGGCTTATGTGCATGGCTAATCCCTAATTATCATCAACAACCAGTACTGAGCCATTTTCTTGAGTTGCTCCAGTTCTTCTGATGAAGCTGCTCACACAAAACCCTTAATTAATGTGTTCCAGGATTTAAATCCAGACATTAGAAAGGATGAACAATATACTTCCAAGTTTAGATAGTGCAGGATTTGAAGAGGAACCTGCAGGTGATGGTGTTTTCATACCCTTCTTTATGATGAAGGTTCAGAAATTTGGGAGGTTCTGTATGAGTAGCTAAAGCAAGTAACTGCAGTTATGGTTTATGAGTGTCACACACTGCAGCCGGCATTCATCAGCGATGGGGCAAATGACAGGCAGAGGATAGATGTTAATGAAATGTTTGCTTCGTGCTGGATGTTTTTGAACTTTCTGATTATTGGACCTGCCATTATTCAGACAAGTGGGGTGCATACCTTCATACTTCTTATCTGTGCTGTATAGATGTTATTAAAAAATTGTTATTTCAGAGGATGACTTATTTACAGCAGGTTACCAAAGCTGAAATAAACTTATGCTTTTATTTGACCGGTCAAGTTGTGATTCCATCTCTCCCCACTAGGATTTGGCATGGTAATGCCATTGAATGTTAAACCTAGATTATATCTTGTTTGATGGTAACAATTGTGTGTGGTGAATTGGCAAAAGTAATAAGTGCAATCTTACACTATGTAAACACAAAAGCATTGTTTAATATGGTTTCAGGTAAGTTGGGTTACCTTTAGCAGTAGTATTGTTAATCCTGACTAAATTGGAGAGGCTAGGACTTTAAAATGGGGTAAACGCTTCAGGGCTGCTGGGAGATTTGGCCAATTTGGAATTGCTCTCTGCAGAGCTGGGACAAGCTGCAGAGTGGTGCCAGTGTGTCTAGAGCCTAGATACAATTTGCAAGAAAAGAATAAGAACATCTGTAGACCCTGTCAATTAGGTGAAAAATGCATAGAAGGGATTGGATGGCTGCAGACTAGACATACACCTTGTAAATAATTGTAAATAATGTTTCTACTTTGCCGAGTGTTGATTGGATGAGGTATTGAGCCTTGTCTGGTTTTCTTGCAGATCAGGGTAAATGTTTCTAAGTTGGCTTCCTTGAGAAGTCCGTTTGAATACAATGTATTGAGCTGCTGTATTATTTGTTTAGGGAAATATCTGTTATGTATGGGGTTAATTGATATCTGTAATTGGATTATTAAGAGACCACCCCCATGTGTTTCGGCCCCTCGAGGTCGCGGGACATGTAAATGTCCGCTACCACGAAGTCCAGCGTCAATCTTCTGGGAGAGTGCTTGGGACTGCTTGAATTTCTGGAGTGTCTCTGTTTGAGCGACTCCTAGAGGGCTTGATCAGGCAGATATGAGGTTTGAACCCGCAGTGGGATAGGTATAGTAGTTGAACTGTAATTTCAATTTTGTTAAAATAAAGATTAGTTGTTCAAGTGCTTGATTCAGTGTCTTTACTGAAACAAGTGCTTGATTCAGTGTCTTTACTGAAACTAGACTGGGGGGGTCTTACATATGAGCAATTTACAGTATGTGGCCCAACAATTACCTGTTTCCTGCCATCTGAGATGATTCACCATTTAAACCAATCCCACTGCTGCCACTTTGCATCCCCAACTCTTTCTCCTGTAAGAGGAGGGGAGTGTGCTAGTAAATGCTGCACCCACATTGGCATTAGAGGAAACAAAATGGCAGATAGGTAGCAAAAGAGGTAACAAAAATAAGTAAGATTGATTTAAGTATTAACATAGGTTAAACTGAAATCAAAGACATTACTGAAGGAAAGATGGCAAAAGCAATGGGAGGAAGAGCAGAAAGGACGGTGGTTCTACAGAGTCCAGAGGAAAGTGGGAGAAATGAGATGTGCAGGAAAAAACAGAAAAGAGGAGACAGTAATTTCAAGAATCAGATTTGAACACACTGGTCTGAACAGTACACTTTTTATAATAAGCAAGCATAATACAGGCAGATGTGAATACTGTAGGCAAGAAGAGACAATAGAGCATGTCATTATATATTGATTTAATAAATATTTTACAAAATAATTCATATAAGTGCTATCAAATCCTATTGCTTTTTCTCAGATAACCAAAGTAAAGAATAGGTTATTAGATTTAATTTTATAATGTTACAAAAGATCCATACTCATATAAGTGCTATGGTAATCACTAAAAAGTTGTTTCTCAACCGTAACCAAAACTTGTTCGGAAAGATATAGCTGCACAAGTATATAATGTTGCCCTATGAATGTTGGATTTGTGATCCATACTCCACTGACCAGTGCAATGGTGGCGGATAGGTAATGCACTAAAATTTCAATTTGCCAAAATAAAGATTAGTTGTTCAAAAAAAACTTTTTACTAGAAGAAGAAGAAGGGGGGGGGGGGGGGTCTGCACATATCTGTTTACAGTATAATGGCCCACAATTACTGCCCTGAATCTGAATGGTGGAATTGTGTGCAAGCCCATGGGCTATGGGACACTTTGGCATCCCCAACTCTTTCTCCTTTCTCTTGTACATGCTGGTACAATATGTAGCAGTATGGTGGAGCACATGGACATTTAAGTATGTCATGATTGATAGAAATTGCTGGTAAGAAGATAGTGGGAGTGTGGTGCTTTACATTGTACATAATCATAGGATTATTGTCACAGAAGTAGGCCATTCATCCTATCAAGCCTAAGCAAAGTCTCTGCAAATGCAATACAGAGAATCTCTCTCCTCGATGAATAAAGGATCTTTGCTTGTCCAAGTTGGCAAATATGGAATAGGATTCTGAGCCATTTTCCATCAATTGGAAATTCATCTTACATACTTGTGCAGCAGCATTCTTTATTTTCAGCATGAGGTTCAATTTCTAAGATATGCTCCAATGGGGGGAAAAACACAATATCACCATTTATAATGTGAACAACTCTCATGCTCCATTGTGCACTATTAGCCTGGTTATGTCGTCTGATGTTATCGGAGCTTCACCTGGCCAGTTTTACTGCCTGGACAGGGATGCAGCTGCACCCTAGACCTCTTATTATTGGGTCCAATTCTTATGAGGTTAATTATTCTGTAACATTGTTTACTTACAACCACTGCCGTTAGCAATTGCCACTGCCTAAAGGCTGGCCATGAGTTTACAGACTCAAGGTGTAACACTGAATGTATCAAGCGTTTACATTTTTATAAATAGCAAAGTGTGGGGGTGGCAGCAGCTTCATTCTGCATTAACTGCAAGGTGCTGAGTTTATGACACATTCTCCACATCATGCTGTTTTTCCCATTCTGAACCATCCTGATCTCCAGCTGTGGTTTACTGGAAATCTGTGCCTATAAACGATCATAGTGCAGCTGGGTACTGTTTGAACTAAACTCGAGGAGCTAAACCTTTGTTTAGTCATTTATTGAAAATGAACAACTTGCAAAAGTGTGTGCTTTATGTGCCACATACAAATATGCCATTAAGTCATATACACAATTGCATATTATTTAATGGTGACACAAGAAACTACAGATGCTGGCATGTAAAAAAAGTCACAAAGTGCTGCAGTAACTCAACGAGACAGGCAGTGTCTCTTGAATATGGATAGGTGAAGTCTCAGGTTGGTCAGATTGAAGAAGGGTCCCAACCTCAAATCTCACCTATCCACGTTCTACCTGACACGCTGAGTTACTTTTTAGTTAAAAACATTTTTTTTTTCTGATGATAGGTTGAGAACCAGAAACACTGATAATTTCTTTCCACAGATGCTGCCTGACTTGCTGAGTTTTTTCAACATTTGTTAAACATTAAATATGTTTAAATGCTTCTGAATGTTATATTCTCACCATTTGAGTCCAGAATTCTTGCAGTCGGTTTTGAATACTTCACTTGCTAAGAGACAATGAGGAATCTAATGAGTGTGGCAGGGTGCACACAGTCAAATTTTCCCATCAGCTTTTCCAACAAGAGGTGACAATGCACTTAACAGGGATTCACTGAGCATGAACAATTTCACTCCAGATTTAGTTAGACCCATCTCTAACTCAGACTTTTGCCATAAAGTTGAGCAGCAGAGAGGTGGTCACAGATACCTTAGGAAGGGTTTCAATATCATCCTTCTCCTCAACAATCCCAGAGCTATCCACATGGTGCCAGTTTCATAATCCTTTTTTCGATCTAAAGATCATACTCCCAAAGCAGTCCTTGAAGTAGTTACTCTTTAAAGAACAGTTGTAACTGTTCTTAGTTAAAGTTTGCAGTTATTACTCAGCTTTGAGGCTAAAACACAGCGGATGCAAAAAGTCTGAGTGCAGAAATTCGAACACATGCATCTTATTATGTTGGTATATGGGTGTCCTCCAACCTAACATGAAACAGGTCTATGTTTCAAGTGTAATGCCACTTTAATCCACTTTTTATTGTCAAAGGAATTTCAAGGTCTCTGTTAAAACTCTTTTAAGTAAAGAATGTTTCCATATGTTCTTTCAAAGTACTAATGGTCCTGTGTGAGTAATAACTTGAACAAGGCTGATTGCCAATGGTAAAAATAGAATAAGCGTATTACACAGTACATTGATTGATATTATCAAAAATGCATTCACATTGCGTTGTGGTGTAGATATTTCTTGATTTTGATGTTCCATGCGTATCAAATGGTGTTTCACAAAGGCTCTAGTGTGTAATCCAGCTTCACAAAAATGCTTTTAAGGGCTCCTCCCCATCACTTCTCCCAACATAATGCTGGAAAGGGTGCAGAAATGATTTACGAGGATATTCCCAGGACTCGAGGGCCTGAGCTATAGAGGAGGTTGAGCAGGCATGGACGTCATTTCAAGGAGTGCACGAGGATGAGGGATGATTATAAGATCATGAGAGGAATAGATAAGCTAAATGCACAGGCTTTTACCCAGAGTAGGGGAATCGAGAACCAGAACGCACGGGTTTAAGGTTGAGGGGGGAAAATTTAATAGCTACTTGAGGGGCCACACTTTTACACAAAGAGTGGTAGGTATATAGAAAGAGCTGCCAGAGCAGGTAGTTGAAGCAGGTATTATCAAAACATTTAAGAAACATTTAGATAGGTACATGGGTAGGATAGGTTTAGAAGGGTATGGGACTAGGCTATGACTAGGCTCTATAATGCACTATTTTAACATGCCTTTTTGGACTTCATTTTCCTGATTCCTCTGATCATTAACGGTTCAATAGTTCAGTGGTTCTTTATTGTCATGTATGCATCACACAGTGAAATTATTGCACACGTCGCCATATTTTGGCACCATTTGCAAAATAAAAAGTCCAAAGTGCGGTCCACATGCAGGATGACCTTGATCCAGGTAAGCCCAAGTAGGCCCAAGGCTGTTGTAGTGCCTCCTCTGTCGCACTTTACAGGCTCGGCCCACTAACTGACATCCCTCTCCTCACCCGACCACTTCAGTGTCCTGTAGTCTCTTGCAGCTGACCTTGAAGGCACTGGAGGCAATACCCTGGTTCCTCTCCTACCGACCCACTCCATGCATTCATCGTCACCAATGGATCCCTCCTCCTCGACATTCCGTTCTTTGGGACCGAGCACGACAACTTCCGAGCCTCCCCGCAGGCAAAACAGGTCTGTCACGCAATTCCACCAGATCTTTGCTTGTGGCATCTTTGTTCTCTGTGGTTGCCAGTTCCTTTGATACCAGTGGTCACCATCTTTGTTTGGGGCGCCCAGCTGGTCTTTGTTCTCGGTGCCCTACCGAGTGCGTTCTTCAGTATGAGTATTCAGTATTTACATTCATGTCATTTTACCTGAGTACTTACATACACAGAAGAAACGAAAAATTGTTTCTCAATCAGTTCCCGTCAGTGCAGGATAAAAACAGAATAAATACATATAGCTTTAAAATTAACATATCTAAAATAGGTCCAAAAATTAAAATAAAAACAGACATTCAGACCGAGCTGTCCGTTAACCAGTCTTATTGCCTGTGGAAAGAAGCTGCGTAGCATCCTGCTGGTTTTGCAGCTGATGCTCCTGTACCTCTTCCCAGATGACAGAATGGAGACGATGTGGTGTGATGGATGATAGGGAACCTTAATAATGGAGATGGCTCTGCGGATGCTACACTTCCGATAGATCTCCAACAGGAAAGGGAGAGGAGCACCAATGATCCTACTGGCTGTCTTCTCTATCCTGTTAAGTTGTTTTTGTTCATAAGCTTTGCAGCTCACAAACCAAGAAGTGATGCCGTAGGTCAGTATACTCTCGATGGTGCCCCTGTAGAAGGTCCTTAGGTGAACAGTAGGGAGATCTGCTTTTCTTAGTCTCCGGCACATCTTGTTCAGGCACATCCGGGGAGCTTTCTGCTGGGAGCTTTCTAGAAGTATTACATCTACTAAAGTTATTGCCTTAACATTAATTTTGAAAATATTATTAAACCTTTCTGGTGAATGTAACTAATCTAAAATTAAATTATTTTGAATTGATCTTTTTTATTAACAAGAATTTCAAACCAAAATGTTGCCTATCCATGTCCTACAAAGTTGCTGCTTGATCAACCAAATTACTCCTTACTTTGTGTTTTTCTATTATTGTAAATACTTACTTTGCGTGTGCATATTTGTAAGACAGATTCATCTATAATTTGTTTAATTTGCATCTGACCGACAAGTGATGAGTGTTGGATAATAGTAATGTTGCAATGAAGCCTGATCTTCTGAGATTATTGAGGCTGCCCACTGCATTACAATGTGTAAAGGTTTTGAAAGACAAAAGAAAACTTCCTCTCCCTCCTAATTTTCATTGTTTTCATTCTCCGGGAACCGCACGGAAACCTTGGGTGGGGTGCAAAGTCTCCAGAGGTTTCCATTCAGGTTTTCTAAGTGGGACAGCAGCCTTATTTGTCATGTGTTCCAGATAGGACAATGAAATTATTGCTTTGCTTTCAGCACAACAGAATATTGCAAGCATAAATAATACAGAACAGATCAGTGTGTTCATATACCATTGAATATATATATATATATATATATATGTGTGTGTGTATATATATATATGTGTGTATATATATATATATATATATATATATATGTGTGTATATATATATATATATATATATATATATATATATATAATTAAAGTTCAGATTTTGTTGTTGAGTTTAATAGTCTGATGGCTGTGGGGATGAGCTATTCCTGGTTGATGCAGATTTCAGGCTCCTGTACCTTCTACCTGAAGGCAGCGGAGGGATGAGTGTCTGGCCAGGATGGTGCGGATCCTTGCTGCCAGCCTTTTTGAGGCAGCAACTGTGGTAGATCCATTCGATGGTGGGGTGGTCGAAGCCAATTATTGAGTGGGTAGTGTTTACAACTTTTTGCAGTCATTTCCGCTCCTAGGCACACAAGTTTCCGCTCCTGAGCGCACAAGTTGCCGAACCAAGCCACAATGCAACTGGTCAGCATGCTCTCTATTCTGCACCTGTAGAAGTTCGAGAGAGTCCTTCGACATACCAACTCTCCGTAATCTTCTCAGGAAGTAGAGGTGCTGATGTGCTTTCTTTATGATTGCATCAGTGTTCTGGGACCAGGAGAGATCTTTGGATATGCACGCCCAGCAATTTGAAGCTCGTGATGCTTTCCGCCATCGACCCATTGGTATAAACGGGACTGTGGGTCCCCAGCCTACCCCTTCCAAAGTCCACAATCAGTTCCATGGTTTTTTTGCTGTTGAGAGCCAGGTTATTGTGCTAGCACCATTTGGTCAGTCGGATGATCTCACTTCTATACTCTGATTCGTCTCCATCAGTGATACGTCCCACAACAGTGATGTTGTAGGCGAACTTGATGATGGAATTTTCCCTACGTAGTCATGAGTATAGAATGAGTACTATTTCAGACAATGCAGGTGATAAGTAATATTATCCTGTATACTTTTAAGATATATTTATCTATATTTTTAAGATAGATTTATTAAATACCTGTTCTGTGCTTTTAAAGCTGTGATGATTAAATTACATGGATAAATACCCATTGAAAGTTATATGTTCTCCTTTCCTCTCTGATTGCCATGAAAGTGCTGGCTGTAACAGCATCCAGCTTATCAGGAGAGATGGTTTGGTGAATATCATCAGAACAGATGATGGAATATTGATTTTTAAGGATGCCCTTGGCTGATGTAAGCATTCGCATAACAAATAACAGATATTATTCAAGCATTTAAGGTACACTATTATTGTTGATCACAAATATAGTATGGTGAAGGGAATTGCACAGTGAAGTGGTACGGTTCTGTCTCTGGCACTATTTCCATCTTTATATCATTTTAAATTCAGGTTAGGTTGTTAAAATAGGTAAATATAACTGAGTACAAATTCAGTGAGATCACACAACATAGGATTTCTTCTCCTAATATTTTAGACCCCTAAATTTAATCAGTCTACTGTAGGTAGCCATGCCTGCAGCTGCAAAGCAACTTGCCCTAAAATTACTCCACAAACTGGTCCATGTGTCTATCAGAATCTCCTTAAAGGCTGTCTCTATGGCAAACCTATTTGTTCTCTAATTTAATAACATTTTACATTGCTTAGACATAGCGTTTAAGAAAATAGACCTTGGGCCTAATTCAATCTTGCAGACCAAGCAGCCCCATCTAGGCTAGTTACATTTTCTCGCATTAGACCCATGACCCTATATATCTTTCCTATCTTTGTACCTGACCAAATGTATTTTAAATGATGTTATTGTACCTGACTCAAACACTTTGTCTTCATTCAGTCAGTGTCAAATTTTGTTTGATTAACCTTGTAAAAATTTAGGAAATTTGCAAAACTGTCCTGAGTAAATATGTTCTTCTTACAGTTGTTAGAACACCTTTCATAACTGGCTATGGCAATTTTATATTAAAAGTATAAAAGATGCTTTAAATTTACAGACACATGTCATATTAATGCCCTGTCAGCTTTTATGTGCAATGTAGCAAGTGACTGGATAATCAATTGTTTAATAGCATTGGTTAAAGACAGGAGTGATCAGTACAAATGGAGAATTAACCTTCTCTCTTTCAGGTAATGGTTGTGCCATTACTTTTATGCCACCTAAAATCCACAAAAGGTTATACAGGCTTAATAACCTACCCAGAGATAGCATATCTACAAGTATGATCCTCGCTCAATACTGTACGCGAGTCTCTGAAGACATCACTTCCAGATTAAGACATGCTACTGAGAGGAAACTAAGGTGTTGCTTACTGTTCCACGAGAAACAAATATGAGACTGTAGTAATCAAAAATTGCCAAGATTAACTGATAACCACCAAATGTGCTTCGACAGAAAATGCTGGAGCAAATCAGCAGGTTAGGCAGCATCATGATTAATTTATTTTTCATTTCATAATTCAATGTTTTTTTCGAGAGCCAGCAATATTCTTTTCATGTTAAATGTGGCAACTGAAAAAAGGTTTTGCATCAGTTACACCATAGATTAATATCATTTTCTGTACAGATGAAAGCCATAAACAAGCAAAACAAGCTAAACTGCCTCAAGTGTAAGTATTTTCCAACATTATTAAACTATTTTCTATATTCCGAAAAAGTAACTAATGAGTGAGTTGCATTTGAAAATTAATAAATAGCTTTGCCTAAGAATTTGTGTGAACCATAATGGCAATCGAAGGTAACAAATAGTAGCTGGTGGGAGTAAATGACAATTTAACTGGTTGTTATTGGTAATTCACTGAACACACCAGTTGCACCCAAGGTCAAGGACTCTGGAACAAATGTATAAGATTGCTGGGATGCATTTTGGAGACCATGTTCAGAATGTCTGACTGTCACAAGTCTATCTAGATTTGTTGTTATGTGCGTATTTAATAGGTGTTTGAGGTGAATCAGGAATTGGCAGTTTCATTTGTAGGTTGTACCTCGGTACACGTGACAATAATAAACTAAACTGAACAAATGTAAGGGGAAACAATTGGGCATAGACTAATTCAATAAAGCGAGTTTGAAAAAATGCAAAACTGACATGTTCAGAAGCACCAATTCTATATTCTGGGCAACTTGAAACAAACTGGGAATGTTATATGATGTATTTCTGTAACAAAACAAAATCAAGGCAATTCTGTTTTTCGCTGACATTACATCCAAGATCATGGAAAGAGTATTTAGGGCTAATAATGGTTTGACAGATTAGTCAATCCATTTACAGTGTATAGATATATGTTAAGTGAATACCGTTTAGTGCAGGGTAAAGCAGTAAAGTCCGGTCAAGGATAGTCAGAGGATTATCAGAGAAGTAGATAGTAGTTCAGCTCTGCTCTCTGGTTGTGGTAGGATGATTCAGTTGCCAGATAACAGCTGGGAAGAAACTGTCCCTGTATATGGTGGTGTGCATTTTCACACTTCAAAACCTTTTGCCTGATGGGAGAGGGGAGAAGAGGAAGTAACCAAAGTGCGACTCGTCCTTGATAATGCTGCTGGCCTTGTCAAGGCATTAGGTGGTAGAAGCAGATTTGATTTTAAAAGTTAAGGGGCATTTAGACATAGATATGAATAGCAGGGATTAAAGGGATACAGGACGTGCTGGCAGATGGGATTTATTTTATTTGGCATCCTGGTCAATTTGGACATGGTGGGCCAAAGGGCCAGTTCCGTTGCTGTACATTTCTGTGTTTCTATTTTCTTATTCTCTATTTTCTATTTTCTGTGAGTAAAGAATTAAAGGTTTGACCAGACAAAATTCAGTTATCTGATTTTTTTTAAATCTCCAAGCTTTAGGTACAAAATACCTTAAACAATTGTATTTGACTCCATGCTCAGTAAAAAATAATTTACAAATATACAGGAGTCTCTGCTGACAGAAATGATACCGAGCTGTGTAGGAAGGAACAGCAGACGATGATTTAAATCAAAGATAGATACAAAATGCTGGAATAACTCAGCGAGACAGGAGAGAAAGAATGGGTGATGTTTTGGGTCAAGACCCTTCTTCCAGGTCAAGACCCTTTACTGTACCATTTTAGGATCAAGACCCTTTACTGTACCATTTTACTGTTGTGTGGTGTCTTTTTAAAATTGCTGTTTTTTTTTTCCTTTTTCTTTCCTCCCACAAATATGTAATATGTGAATATGTGATTCTGTTCCATTCTGTTTGTAGTTTGTTTGTTTTTTTGCACAATTCACAGCCACTTTTCATTTCACTGCACATCTTGTATGTGTATGTGATGAATAAACTTGACTTGACTTCTTCAGACTGATCAATGGGTGACGTTTCAGATCGAGATCCTTCTTCAGACTGATTAATGGGTGACGTTTCACGTCAAGACCCTTCTGCAGACTGAGCTGATATTGAGCTGATGTCTGTTATTATTTCTGTTGAGATCTACTAGACAAACGCAATGTCCATATCAACACATTTTATTCTTCTCCAGTTGCGCTCTGCTGCATGGAAGCGGAGAAATACATTGGAGTCAGACATGGGCTCATTTGACCTATTGTATGCCTCAACTTACTATTGAGTTCAAAGGGGTTCTCTGAAAAGCTCTGAGCTGGGTGATGGATACAGGCCACATCCAGACATAATGTCCGGAATAGCAATCACATCGTACTTTTCAATCGGGTCACTGAGCTTCAACAGAAAAGGTACATTTGCGACTTTATTTCGCCTTTTTCCATTATGCATTTGTTTGCTTTTAATCAATCAACAAAGAACAACTGTGTTTTGAAATGAAATAAATATGTTGTTTTAAATCCGGATCTTGATTGGGGACGATCAGCTATGATCACAATGACTGGTGGTGCTGACTCGAAGGGCTGAATGGCCTCTTCCTGCACCTATTTTCTATGTTTCTATATTTATAAATTATTTTAACGTTAAATCAATTTCAACTGTAAATGTTAAATATTGGAGATATTTTTAAAGTGTAAAACATACCTTTGAAAACATGAGTGTTAAAGGTCATCAAGGTGATGCTGAGAGGTTGTGCTGCACGTGCACCCCCTGGAGGCCTGGTGGACTCTGCGATTCACAGGAAGGCTGCAAAATACCTTTGGCATCCCTAAAAGTTATCCCCAAGTGCAACAATGGGGCTAGATCACAGGGGTGATCATTCAACATAATATAAGTCTACTGATTTAAATACTTCAAATACCTACTCTGCTACACAGTGTTTATACTCCCTGCAAGCCTCCATCTGTCTTATCTCATCCTTCCTTCTCCTTCATATTCGTGGCTTGTCCCCACTTCACTTGCATGAAAGGCATGTTTAATATTTACATTAAACACCTTCTCTAGAGTGTGTTCAATATTCCCAGCACTGTGGAGAAAGAAATTCCTCTTTCATTTCTCAAATTATTAAGTGGTTTTCTGGGTGATTTAAAAAAAAATTATGGTTTCTAGTTATGCTTTTCTGCAAAACAGGAAATATTTAAGTATTCATTGTATCAAAACTGCTCCGATTATGAAAGCCTCTTTGGTCACCTTTTTCACTCAAGCACATTGATCATTTACATTGATTGGCCTTGATTATCTGCATATATTCAATTATACAGTATACAGTAACAATATTTTAAGCTGTAACAGCATTGAAATAAATGTGTTTCCAAAAATAAAGTTTATTCACGATGAAATATATACAAAACTATGCAAAAAGCATTTCAGCCCAACTCATCCAAACCAACCACGTTGCCCCATCTAAATGTCCCATTTGCTCACATTTAGCCCATATCCCTCTAAACCAGTGGTTCTTAACATTTTTGGCTCCATGACCCCATCAGACATTCTAGGTCAGTACCATGACACCCAAAACAAAATTGAAAACAAAACAGCCTGATTTATTAAAACATCTCTGCCAATGCTCAGTCAATGGGACGGCTGAAATTGCTTCACAGACATCAGGTAATCAAAATGATGACGAATGCTCGACAGGCAGCACCTCATGTCAGTGTCGATCATAAACCAATTGCGTTTGCTTCGTTTTCAGAGTTACCATGGATGAGAATTCAGCCTCGTAGCGATAGGTTGGGGGGGACTGGACCAATAGGGTCAGGGCCCTCTTCAAAAGAACAGGACAGTCCTTCAATTTCAGCCAAAACATGGTGAGTTCTTGTTCCATTAAGTCACTTTTGAGCTGCGCATCTTCACGGATTCGGTTAAAATTCAACCTTCGCAGTCAGTATCTCTGAAGGCACCGTCTTAGAGTAGGAGTAAACGGGTCCTTTTCACAATGGCTGACAGTAACTAGTGGGGTACCGCAAGGCTCAGTGCTGGGACCCCAGCTATTTACAATATATATTAATGATATGGATGAGGGAGTTGAAGGCAATATCTCCAAGTTTGCGGATGACACTAAGCTGGGGGGCAGTGTTAGCTGTGAGGAGGATGCTAGGAGGATGCAAGGTGACTTGGATAGGCTGGGTGAGAGGGCAAATGTTTGGCAGATGCAGGAAATGTGGATAAATGTGAGGTTATCCATTTTGGTGGCAAAAACAGGAAAGCAGATTATTATCTAAATTGTGGCCGATTAGGAAAAGGGGAGATGCAGCGAGACCTGGATGTCATGGTACACCATTCATTGAAAGTAGGCATGCAGGTGCAGCAGGCAGTGAAGAAAGCGAATGGTATGTTAGCTTTCATAGCAAAATGATTTGAGTATTGGAGCAGGGAGGTTCTACTGTAGTTGTACAGGGTCTTGGTGAGACCACACCTGGAGTATTGCGTACAGTTTTGGTCTCCAAATGTGAGGAAGGACATTATTGCCATAGAGGGAGTGCAGAGAAGGTTCACCAGACTGATTCCTGGGATGTCAGGACTGTCTTATGAAGAAAGACTGGATAGACTTGGTTTATATTCTCTAGAATTTAGGAGATTGAGAGGGGATCTTATAGAAACTTACACAATTCTTAAGGGGTTGGGCAGGCTAGATGCAGGAAGATTGTTCCCGATGTTGGGGAAGTCCAGGACAAGGGGCCACAGCTTAAGGATAAGGGGGAAATCCTTTAAAACCGAGATGAGAAAAACTTTTTTCACACAGAGAGTGGTGAATCTCTGGAACTCTCTGCCACAGAGGGTAGTTTAGGCCAGTTCATTGGCTATATTTAAGAGGGAGTTAGATGTGGCCCTTCTGGCTAAGGGGATCAGAGGGTATGGAGAGAAGGCAGGTACGGGATACTGAGTTGGATGATCAGCCATGATCATATTGAATGGCGGTGCAGGCTCGAAGGGCCGAATGGCCTATTCCTGCACCTAATTTCTATGTTTCTATGTTTCTATGTAGAAGGGTTGGATGAACCACTCATCACGAGAGTGGTCGTCCAGTCCGGGGAAGTAACGTTTGATGACTTCACTAATTGCCAGAAGGTGGGTTGAGATCTCCTCGTGGAAGTGGCATTCCGCATCTGGCATAGCATCCTGGAGAGTTGTCATCTCAGGGTAGATAGTCGTGTCACTGTCCTGGACTGGACGACCACACCATCCTAATTGACCGTCTTCGGTATGGGGTTGGTATTGATGGCACTGCCCTGAGCTGGTTCATCTCCTGCCTCAAAGGTAGGAGTTTCTCAACTAACATAGGCAACTCATTCTCCTCCCCAGCTAATCTCAGCTGTGGGGTTCCACAAGGTTCCATGCTTGGCCCCATTCTCTTCTCCCTGTATACGCTCCCCTTAGGCCAAGTCATTGAAAGGCACGGCATTTCATTCCATTGCTACGCAGACGATACGCAACTCTATCTCCCCCTGAAGCCCAAAAACCAATCAAATCTGTTTAACCTTACCCACTGCCTTGAGGATATAAAGTGTTGGATTGCCCAGAACTTCCTCCAACTAAACGAGGGTAAGTCTGAGGTCATCCTTCTCGGCCCCTCGGACTCAATCAAAATGATAGCAGGCAGCCTTGGAAGCCTTACCCCACTACTCAAACCTCACGTCAAAAACCTTGGCGTGATATTTGACTCAGCACTGAAATTTGACAAGCAAGTCAATGCCGTGGTAAAAGCTAGCTTCTTTCAGCTTCAGACGATAGCTAAAATAAAACAATTCCTCCAGTTTGATGACCTGGAAAAGATCATCCACACATTCATCTCCTCCCGCCTAGATTACTGCAACTCCCTTTACACTGGCATCAGCCAATCTTCCCTGTCCCACCTGCAACTGGTCAAAACGCCGCAGAGAGACTCCTGATGGGCACCCGATAAAGGGACCACATCACCCCGACCCTGGCGTCTCTCCACTGGCTCCCTGTGCGGTTCCGTATAAACTTCAAGATCCTCCTCCATGTCTACAAAGCCCTCAATGGGCTTGCCCCACCTACATAAAAAGTCTTCTCACCCACCACTCCACCTCCAGACCCCTCAGTGAAGAATGCTGCGGTGGATGTTTGTGTTAAATTTTATTGTGTATTGTGTGTTCTTTTTAAGTGTAACGCTGCTGGCAAATTCATCTCACTGCACCTTCGGGTGTACGTGATGAATAAAATTGACTTTGACTTTGAATACATAGCCTGGCCAAATCCACAAGATGTTCGTGAGACATTGTAGACCTTAAATAATTCTTAAACAGCTTGAGGTTGTTAAATGACCTCTCTGCAGAAGCTACTGTTGCTGGAATTGTTAATAGTATTCTTAAGCTTACACAAACATTTGGAAACAGTTCATCAAGCCTATACTCTGTTAACGAGTTCAACAGATCTAATGGTTTTAACGGCATTTTAAAAATTCACCCTCCCACTAACACACACACTCAGACTCGGACTCAAACTCACTCACCCACTCACATACTCACACACACTCACACACACACACACACACACACACACACACACACACACACACACACACACACACACACACACACACACACACACACACACACACACACACACACACACACACACACACACACACACACACACACACACACACACACACACACACACACACACATGAACCCCACAACACACAATGAACCCCCTGCACCCCCATTTCATAGGCCCTGTGTATATGTACGTGCATAAGCGAACAAAATACTGTTTGTGGTATGTACCTTTGTAGGTTCCTAAGAATGTGCTCAGCAAATTGATGTTATTTACAACCCCTTCACGACCCCCAGAAAATCCCCAAACGACCCCCATGGGGGTCCCGATCCCCTGATTAAGAACCGCTTCTCTAAACCATACATTCTGAGTGTCTCTACGTTCAATAGTGTCATACTCAGTACTGTTTGCAACAATCTTTAAACCAAATATTCTTTCCACTCATATTAGCAATGTTACAAAATGTTGAGATTTAAAAAATCAAGTCTTAATTTATCCCATCAGATAAAGCATAAAAATAAGTTTAATTTGACACCTAATTCACTTTCATATCATCAGTATTAAAAATGTTATGGCTGTTTTCATTCTTGGAAATTGGCATCTTGTTCCCTGTTGCTTTTTCATTGATTCAACACAAAAGCTGTGATCGAGAACATTTAAAAGCCGATAACTTTCTTAAAATTTAAGAGCACTGAAATAAATGTTCAGTTATTATAGATTAAAGCATTCTGAAACAAATATGAAACAATCTTACTTAGATGACTTGAAATTAAAGCATATAATTAGTTAGTTACCTAATTGTAGCTAATTACAAAATTCAATTACTAGATCTAAACATCTATCCATGTCTTAAGAATAGATTAACATTTTTAAATAGCCTAAGTGTCCAAATAATATTCACACAAGAATTCAGAATATAACATAATCTTTAAATCTCATTGCCATGGGTTTATAGGTCAAATGGAAGGAATTTAATGTTTTATACCTGTAAATGAATGGCCATTTAAATCAGCTTGCGAGTGGGATTTTCTGGAACGGGACGATTTAGAATGTTGAGGATGCGGTGAATTTAGTCCCCCATGTCGGCAGCAAATACACTGCGGTTCTTCGGGGGGGGGGGGGGGGGGGGGGGGGGGGGGAATCACCGTTTTGCAACTTAAAATGGGAATTAAATACATCTTAAGATACATTTACACATAAAAATAAACTACTTTATTTTACCTGGTCCTCCATAAAATCCGTCCCAGTTGTCGGCATTGACGGCTTCAGAAGCTGATTTGAAAATCATTCAAGTGATTAACTTATCGGGTGAATTTTTTTAAAAAACATACAGAATGGCCGTAGGAACGATTCTTTAGCAACATCTTGCACTCCAACAAATATAATTCAGGACCAGGTCGGGAAAAAAACCCGTTTTAACCCCTCCCCAAAGGCACCAAAATCGCGCACACGGCCAGTGGCAGAATTGCAGCGCCGCTGATGGTAAGTTTTGTAACATACCTACTCATATGGCTCCCTGGGATTATATCTCTTCTCTTCTTTGAAGGGTGTCCCTACTTGACTCTGCCCCATTTGAGTTAATAGGAAAGGTTTCAGTATCATATGGAATCTTAAAAAACCATCAACTCAGACTTGCCAAGAGACAGCAAATGTTCACAGATTGCAACAAAAAGCTGTTTGTCCAAAATGTTCCATCAGATTATGATGATTCACATGTGGGTGGCTCATATTAGGTATCCTCCTTTAATAACATTCCATGACAGAAAAATAATGAAAAAGCATGATATTGAATTTGTTGGAATGTTTTGTATCAAAGTTCTAGAGATAGTCAGAGAAAAGCCGAATTAATGTTACAAATCAAAGGCACCTTCTGAAGGTTCATTGACCTGAAACATCAACTGATTCGATCTCCTCTGATGCTGCTGCAGCAATTTCTGCTTTTCTATCTTAGTCTTTTTGAAGAACATGTGGTGTCAGATAATTTAATTAATCCTTGACTGATCTACAGGACCACTTTGCAGCATCTATATTACTAAAACTCTGATCTTGACAGCTTTTGGCCCACTGGGCTGCAATTTCTGACAAAACGCTGCCACCTACGGCCATCATTTTTGGCCTCCTCGCTCAGAGCCCCCCTCCACCTTAAAGGAGCAGAGGATTTTTCCCAACGATGAAAAATCAGAGCGATATTAATGTTTTTTAAAAAATCACCATTCTCTCTGCTGCCCCTGCTGGAGGGAGGGGGAGGGACTATAAAAACAGGAAGTGGTGTGCCTCACTCACTCTTCAATATGGATGAAGCCAAGGGTCATGTCTCTCTCTCAGCTATGAATAACACTGAACAAATGTCTATATAACTGTGAGTCCCCTTAATGTGGTTTAAAAATGAAAATATGGTTTGTTTGAAGGAAAAAGGCACTGCCTGCAAATGGTGGCTTGGGTGTTTTGGCTTGAATTTGAAATGCACTACTTACTGCAAATGGTGGCTTGGGAGCTTTGGCTTGAAAGGTACTTCTTACTGCAAATGGTTGGTTGGGTGTGGCTTGAAATTGAAAGGCACTACTTACTGCAAATGGTGGCATGAAGTTGAAAGGCAATACCTACTGCAAATGGTGGCTTGGGAGCTTTGGCTTGAAGTTGAAAGGCACTATTACTACAAATGGTGGCTTGGTTGTTTTGGCTTGAAGTTGAAAGTCACGACTTCCTGCAAAATATGGCTTGGGTGTGGCTTGAAGTTGAAAGGCACTACTTACTGAAAATGGTGGCTTGGGTGCAATGGCTTGAAGGTAAAAGGCATTACTAACTGCAAATAGGGGCGTGGGTGCATTGGCTTGAAGTTGAAAGACACAACTTACTGCAAATCGTGGCTTGAGGTTTAAAGGCACTACTTACTGCAAATGGTGGCTTGGGTGTGGCTTGAAATTGAAAGGCGTTACTTACTGCAAATGGTGGCATGAAGTTGAAAGGCACTACTTACTGCTAATGGTGGCTTGGGCGCTTTGGCTTGAAGTTGAACGCACTACTTACTGCAAATGGTGGCTTAGGAGCTTTGGTTTGAAGTTGAAAGGCACTACTTACTGCAAATGGTGGTTTGGGAGCTGTGGTTTGAAGTTGAAAGGCACTATTACAGCAAATTGTGGCTTGGTTGTTTTGGCTTGAAGTTGAAAGGCACTAACTGCAAATGGTGGCTTGGGTGCAATAGCTTGAAGTTAAACGGCATCACTTACCACAAATGGGGGCGTGGGGTGCATTGGCTTGAAGGAAAGGCACAACTTACTGCGAATTGTGGCTTGATGTTGAAAGGCACTACTTACTGCAAATGGTGGCTTGGGAGCTTTGGCTTGAAGTAGAAAATGCACTACTTACTGCAAATGGTGGCATGAGGTTGACAGGTACTAACTGCAAATGGTGGTTTGGGTGCTTTGGCATTAAGTTGAAGGGACTGCAAATTGTGGCATGAAATTGAAAGGCACTACTTTCTGCAAATGGTGGCTTGGTTGCTTTGGCTTGAAGATGAAAGGCACTACTTACTGTGAATGGTGGCTTGTGAGCTTTGACTTGAAGTTGAAAGGCACTGCTCCCTGCAAATGATGGCTTGGGTGTGGCTTGGGTGTGGCGAAGTTGAAAGGCACTACTTACTGAAAATGGTGGCTTGGGTACAAAGGCTTGATGTTAAAAGGCATTACATACCGCAAATGGAAGCGTGGGTGCAGTGGCTTGAAGTTGAAAGGCACTTCTTACTGCACATGGTTGCTTGGGCGTGGCTTGAAACTGAAAGGCGCTACTTACTACAAATGGTGGCATGACGTTGAACGCACTACTTACTACAAATGGTGGTTTGGGAGCATTGGCTTGGGTGCAATGGCTTGAAGTTAAAAGGCATTACTTACTGCAAATGGGGGTGTGGGTGCATTGGCTTGAAGTTGAAAGGCACTACCTACTGCAAATTGTGGCTTGAAGTTAAAAGGCACTACTTACTGCAGATTGTGGCTTGGGAGCTTTGGCTTGAAGTTGAAAGGCGCTTCTTACTGCAAATGGTGGCTTGGGTGTGGCTTGAAATTGAAAGGCACTTCTTACTGCAAATGGTGGCTTTGGTGTTTTGGCTTGCAGTTGAAAGGCAGTACTTAGTGCAAATGGTGGCTTGGGTGCAATGGCTTGAAGTTGAAAGGCACTACTTACTGCAAATGGTGGCGTGGGTGCTTTGGCTTGAAGTTGAACGCACTACTTACTGCAAATGGTGGCTTAGGAGCTTTGGTTTGAAGTTGAAAGGCATTACTGCAAATGGTGGCATGAAGTTGAAAGGCACTATTACTACAAATGGTGGCTTGGTTGTTTTGGCTTGAAGTTGAAAGGCACTACTCCCTGCAAATGATGGCTTGGGTGTAGCTTGGGTGTGGCGAAGTTGAAAGGCACTACTTACTGAAAATGGTGGCTTGGGTACAAAGGCTTGATGTTAAAAGGCATTACATACCGCAAATGGAAGCGTGGGTGCAGTGGCTTGAAGTTGAAAGGCACTTCTTACTGCACATGGTTGCTTGGGCGTGGCTTGAAACTGAAAGGCGCTACTTACTACAAATGGTGGCATGACGTTGAACGCACTACTTACTACAAATGGTGGTTTGGGAGCATTGGTTTGAAGTTGAAAGGCAATACTTACTGCAAATTGTGGCTTGAAGTTGAAAGGCACTACTTACTGCAAATTGTAGCTTGGATGCTTTGGCATTAAGTTGAAATGCACTGCAAATGGTGGCATGAAGTTGAAAGGCACTACTTACTGCAAATGGTGGCTTAGTTGCTTTGGCTTGAAGTTGAAAGGCACTACTTCCTGCAAATGATGGCTTGGGTGTGGCTTGAAGTTGAAAGGCACTAACTGCAAATGGTGGCTTGGGTGCAATGGCTTGAAGTTAAAAGGCATTAATTACTGCAAATGGGGCGTGGGTGCATTGGCTTGAAGTTGAAAGGCACTTCTTACTGCAAATGGTGGCTTGGGTGTGGCTTGAAATTGAAAGGCAGTACTTACTGCAAATGGTGGCATGAATTTGAAAGGCACTACTTAGTGCAAATGATGGCTTGGGTGTTTTGGCTTGCAGTTGAAAGGCAGTACTTACTGCAAATGGTGGTTTGGGTGCAATGGCTTGAAGTTGAAAAGCATTACTTACTGCAAATGGTGGCATGAAGTTGAATGCACTACTTATTGCAAATGGTGGCTTGGGAGCATTGGTTTGAAGTTGAAAGGCACTACTTACTGCAAATTGTGGCTTGAAGTTGAAAGGCACTGCTTACTGCAAATGGAAGCTTGGGAGCTTTGGCCTGAAGTTGAAAGGCACAATTACTGCAAATGGTGGCTTGGTTGTTATGGCTTGAAGTTGAAAGGCACTACTTACTCCAAATGGTAGCTTGTATGTGGCATGAAGTTGAAAGACACCATTTACTGCAAATGGTGGCATTGAGTTTAAAGGCACTACTTCCTGCAAATGATGGCTTGGGCGTGGCTTGGGTGTGGCTTGAAGTTGAAAGGCACTACTCACTGCAAATGGTGGCTTGGGTGCAATGGCTTGTAGTTAAAAGGCATTACAAACTGCAAATGGTTGCGTGGGTGCATTGGCTTGAAGATGAAAGGCATCACTTACTGCAAATGGTGGCGTGGGTGCATTGGCTTGAAGTTGAAAGACACTACTTACTGCAAATGGTGGCTTGGGTGCTTTGGCTTGAAGTTAAAAGGCACTACTGCAAATGCACTTACTTCCTGTTTGCACTGTATATTGATTTTAGATAAAACGCTACCACTTACGGCTGTGATTTTTGACCATCTTACTCAGTCCCCCTCTGCTGAGCAGGTGCAGAGAATTCTTCACATCAATGAAAAATAAAAGTGTTATTAGTTTTTTTTAAAATGTTGAAAATTTCTCTCCTGTCAGTCACTCCATGAAAGCCACACCTTTTCTGGTGGGGGGGAGGGGGGGGACGGGTTATAAAACCTGGAAGTGTCGGTGTGGCTCAGTCGCTGCATGATGGGGGAGGGAGAGGTCACGACTCTGTCTGAGCTGTGAATCAACTGAACACACTGAATGTGTACTGAAGTGTGAGTTTGGTGTTTTTTGTGGTTTTATGGTGGTTTCACCCTGGATGAAATGGTATGAAGCTGCATATTAATTTGGTGGCCTTGCACCCTGCTTGAAATGGAATAAAACTGCACTTGAATTTGTTGGCCTTGCACCCTGCTTGAAGTGGTATGAAACTGCACTGAATTTGGTGGCCTTGCACCCTGCTGAAAGTGGTATGAAACAGCACTTGAATTTGGTGGCCTTAGATCCAGCTTGAAGTGGTATGAAACTGCACTTGGATTCGGTGGCCTTGCACCCTGCTTGAAGTGGTTGGAAACTGCACTTGAATTCGGTGGCCTTGCACCCTGCTTGAAGTGGTAGGAAACTGCACTTGAATTCGATGGCCTTGCACCCTGCTTGAAGTGGTAGGAAACTGCACTTGAATTCGGTGGCCTTGCACCCTGCTTGAAGTGGTAGGAAATTGCAATTGAATTTGGTGGCCTTGCATCCTGCTTGAAATAGTAGGAACATGGATTTGAATTTTGAATTTGGTGGCCTTGCACCCTGCTTGAAAAGGAATTTCAAGGAATAGTCATGAGTCAACTGCCAGCCCACCAGCCGTGAGTGAGCTGCCAGCAAATCAGGCTTGAGGGACTGAGCTGCCACCCCAAGAACCCATACCAGCACTCCAGAAAGCCCCCCTACTGGCCACCAATATTGGAATTGGTGGAGAGGTGGAATATTGCGCCGGGGACCAGCCCTCCTGTGTGAACATGTCCCACTTAGTCTAGTTATTCATAAACGTATGCCAATATTAGGGTTCTGACATTGCCCTGAAACAGCACCCATGCTTACACAAGAATTTGCATGTATATATTAGAACCCAAATTATTGTTTATTTATCATTTATATTTGATTACTTAGAATCCATATTATTATCTCTCGTACTTATTCTTTCACTGAAAATGTTCATGGCAAAGAATAATGACGTAAACTCATCATAAAAACATAGCACATAGACGTAGTAAAGTACAGCACTGAAACAGGCCTCTCAGTTCACAATGTCTGTGTTGAACATAATCCCAGCATAAACTCATCTCATCTGCGAGACATGATCCATATCCCTCGATTCCCCACATATTAACGTGCCCATCTAAAACCCACTTAAAATCTGCTTCTGCAACCACCTCTGGCAGCATGTTCCCAACTATATGTAGAAAAAAGCTTGCCCCGCACACGTCCTTTAAACTTTTCTTGAAGTTATGCCCTTAGCTTTTGATTTTTCCACCATAGGAAAAAGGTTCTCATTGTCTCCCCTGTCTCTGCATGTCATTGTTTTATATCCTTCTATCAGTGATGTGGAGAAGATTTACCAGTTTGATTCCAAAAATAGCTAGTCAATCATCTGGGAAAAGATTGAGGCCTTTATCCTCAGCCATCAAAAGGAATGGGTGGTGACCATAAAAAAACTAAAACAAATTCTTAGATAACTCAATTGTGTAGATGCTGGGAAAATAGACCAGTAATACCAGTATCATACCAGTAATGTCTACTTCTTGAACAAAAGAAAACCTGCTGGAGGCACTCAGTGGAGCAGGCAACACCCACTGGAGAGAAACAGAAAGACAATGTTACAAGTAAGGACCTTCCGTCTGACTCCATGTCTTCTACTTGACTTCTTACCCCAGAAATTCTCCACACACTTTACATTGAACAGTTTGTTTCTCTCCTGCTCTGTAAGTGAAAGGCAGTGAGAAGAAAGATGTGATGAGCAAGGCAGGTATGAAATTATGGACTCCTTTGCACTCTCACAACAACCATAACCTGAAACGGGGATGTGTTTCACGGGCAATATTCAAAGTAGAATGATCATGGGAATTTTAAATGTGGTTGCATCATATGCAACATTCCATAAATTAGCACAGTGTTTCCACAGAAAACGCTTGCCAGTTATGTACTGGAGAAGTTAAAAACAAAGTAAAATATTCTCCACCCTTGACTTTGAATCAAATACATGGAATGTTCATCAAGATATTCAACATCACGTGCATGCGAAAAGATAAGTTTAACCTGAGATTATGTTTCATACGGACATTTTGGGCCGAAGGGTTGTTCCTGTGCTATACTGTTCCATGTTTTATTTTACAAAACAAGAGTGTTTGTCATTTGCACCACACCCAAAAATATTATGTTGCTAGCTTCACCAACACATTAACACAGCAATGCAACAAATAAATATCCAATAAGCAATAAGAGCAGTTCAGTGCTGAGATAAGGTTGCAGTTAAGGTTGTGTAGTATGGTTCTAGAGGCTGATCATTGATGGGAAAATTGTTCTTGAACTGCTGTTTTTGTACCTGATATTTTGGCAGCAGCAAAACAGGACAGTACTGGAGATAAACATTTTGAGCTTCTTGTATTTGTCAAGTTTTCTACAGTTTGAAGTTATTCCTCTGATATTTATTAACTAAATCCACTGGATAAATCATAAGCTGCAAATGCAACATATGTTCCACTGACAATGCCAAAGGAAGTGCACTAACTCAGGTGCAGCAGACGATAAACATAAAATAAATGTTCCTTTACATGTTTATGTCCACCATGCACAATTACAATACAGTGAACAGCTATGCTTCTGTCAAGTTTCATTATGTTTGAGCCTCAGTAAGTTTTATATCAGTAAAGATCATCGCCTTTCCAATCATTAAAACATATTTTTATACTCAGGATTCAATCTAACTGAACTAGCTCTGGAAACCCAGCAATTACTCTTTGATCCCAGTTAGTGCAATGATGACTCACATTCTCTTCTTCTTTCTAAAAACCATACAGTTCAATAGTCTTTGCCATAATATTTGTTCTGCAAACTGTAGTTGGCATACTGTAGAATTATGTCACTGCTACGGTTATGCGTCACCTGAATATATTTGCATTTAATGGGATTTGGTTGAATTGGTTACTTTAGCAGTCAAATACTCTTTTTATTCAATGTTCCTATTAATATGACCAAAACACACTCTCCCACAGTCAGCTGTGTCTCCCACTGCACCCACACTGACTTAACTGGTCTCTGGGTAATCACAGATGCACCAGGTACCAATCTACAGCACAAAGCTGCCTCCCACTCCCAGAGTTAATGGTTATATCACCTGCTTCATCTGAGAATATGGTTTATTGGACATAATTGCAGCTTGTACAATTATTCCTCTCTCTTCCCTGGCTCCCCTGTACAAGAAAACTACAACAGGGAAGAACAGTTTCCATAATTACCACAATTAAGTTCTCCCTTCTATTTTTCAGCTGTGCTATCACATTGTTCACTATGTCTGTCTCTTGTTTTATTCATAATAAAGACTCCCATTGCTTTGCATTGGACAATTTTCTGTTCAGTTAATGAGATACAATTTCAGCCAAAATTTGAGATGGGCTGGGAATTTATAATCACTTGTGTTCTGAAAATCTATTTTCGCTGTAAAAACGGAGGGTGCTTCAAAACCAATTTACTGATATCATCATGAATAGCGAATGGTGTGATCATCAGAGGATCGAAAAAGGATTCCCCTTGGGCAATCATGCATAAATTTATTTCCAGATTGTTTTATCAACTATTGCTAAGTTTTGTACAGAAGGAATTCAGGATAGAGCAAAGCATTTGCTACTCTGCCTGTGTCCTATCCAATATTCGCCATGTCAATATAGAATGTGATTGAAACAATGTAAATCTCATTCGGAATTTGTTTAGCAAACATAGCAGATTCAGACTACGTTAAAAGCAGTACCCCATGCATCAACTCACCTCACAAGATCATATGAATCATGTTAGCATGCAATGAATACCAAATTAAAAAACATGCCTACAGTTAAATGCCAAGTTTTAGATATGTTAAACTTCTGTCATATGGTTTTGTCAATGATATACCTGGTTGAAAGGGCCATGGTAGCTGCTTACATCCTATCTTGACAAATCCCATTTCTGGTTCCAATTCTAGTAACATTTCTGAACTTTCCAACTGTTGATGTGGATTAATTTATTCCTTCTTTACTCAAGCTTTTGGTCCAGTCTTGGATGCTGAAGTATTTCAGTGCTTATTTTTCAATACCAGTTGATATGATTTCTAAGTAACTTTCTGAGCACAGGCACTTTTAAAACCTTTCAATATGACAGAGATTAATATAAATTCTAGAATCTGGAGCTCGTGTACCAACAGAATATAATTGTGTGTATTATTATACTTACCCATTGGGTCCCATGTTCACACGGGAGGGTAGATACCCCAACACAATATTCCACCTGTCCACCAATTATAATAATGGTGGCCAGTTGGGGGGGTGGGCTTTCTGGAGTGCTAGTATGGGTGTTGTGGGCTGAACGGACTGGTATCCAAAGGGCGTATGGACATTGTGGGCCAAATGGATTCTTGGGCTGGCAGCTCAGTCATTCGGGCCTGGTGGGCTATCTGCTCTGTGAATCGGGCCTGGTGGGCTAGCAGCTCAGACATTCGGGCCTGGTGGGCTGGCAGCTCAGACATTCGGGCCTGGTGGGCTGGCAGCTCAGTCACTCGGGCCTGGTGGGCTGGCAGCTCAGTCACTCGGGCCTGGTGGGCTGGAAGCTCAGGCCTGGTGGGCTGGCAGCTCAGTCACAGGCCTGGTGGGCTGGCAGCTCAGGCACTCAGAGCTGGCAGCACAGTCACTCACGGCTGGTGGGCTGGCAGCTGACTCACTCACGGCTGGTGGGCTGGCAGTTGACTTACGCACGGCTGGTGGGCTCGCACACACACAGACACACACAGACACACACATTCCATCTCACACACACTCTCCATCTCACACACTCACATACACACCCTCCATCTCTCACAGACACACACACTCCATCTCACACACACACCACCATCTCTCACACACACACACTCTCACAATATCCATCACACACTCTCACACACAACATATATATGAGAGTAAAACTGTCTTGAATCTTCATGCTTTTGAGCTTGACCTCTCCCCTGAGCGGGACATCCGCAGTGAGTGGGACTTCCAGAATGAGCGCGACATTCAGTTCAAGCAGCACAGTGCAGACCAATCCTTCAATTCAGTTTAAGCAGCACAGTGCAGCCCAACCCTTCAATTCAGTTCAAGCAGCACAGTGCAGACCAACCATTCAATGCATGCACAGTGCAGACTCACAGTTCAGTCCACTCATGGCGTAGACTCACAGTTCTGGACTCAACTCTCACTCACGGTCTTATGGAGTGAAGGACTCAAGTCCGTCCTCCGGGGCTTTATTCTCCTGGCCCCCCCAGAAGGGCCATTACATTCATCATGGTGACTGAAAGACGAGAAGACCAATCTGCTGTTCTCACTATTTTTTAAACATTCATAACTTTTGTATTGTTTCACCGGTTGGAACAAAATCTGGGGCAGTTGGAGGAGAGGAGGATGGTGAGTAAGATGGCGAAAAATCATTGCGATATAAGGCAGTGTTTCTTTCTAAAATTTATTTACAACCTAGGCAGGAAGTGGTCAAGATGAGACTTTTAATAATAGTATAGATGTTTACTTCAATCTTAACATTGCTTTTTGTACATTTTCCTATTTAAGTGATTACGCTCATGCTGATACCAGCTGACTCTATGGCTCTTCCCACACTTAGATCCAATTTTGCCGAGAGGAAAATAGTTTTGGTGCTAGGTGATTACCAAGAAATCAGGAGTCAAATCACAGAGCAGTGGGGAACGATTTCATAAAACCAACCAAACACCTCCTGCTCCCATTTAACGCACCGTACAAGTTCCATTTTCAGAGTGCGGTCTTTTTTGGTACATTCATAGATTGTAACGTCACAATTATTTCTGGTCTCAGTCACTATCTATGAAAACTTCAGGCAGGGAGCTGAGATTTGCAAAATGTTTGTTCTGAAGAGGTTCACGTGTTGTATAAACACAGTTTAATATTAAAACAATACAGCTCAACAATTAGTACAAAAGGGCAAGCTGTGTGTGTTTATGTTGACTGTGGTGAAGACTAGCTCCATTGTCCACTACAGCGCCAACTACTGTCCATCCAGGTCGGTGTTGATTGATCATCCCAGATCGCGCCAGGCCCACGCGAGACCACCACGAAAAACGGTTCGAGACCAATGCGGCTCGGTCTGCCACAGTTCCCATTTTTCAACTTTAAGATACCATTGTTCACTGTCCTCAATCCCAATCATTAGTTTAAATTACAGAAACTTTTCCCTTTACATCAGACATTTCTGTACTTTATTTGTCTTTCTTCATGACATCATTGGAAACTATTCAATCCTTTAAGTCTATTAAGTTGAGTTTCTAAGTAATTCTATTCTCCCACTTATTTCTGTATGACCTATTCCTTCACACATGTCTAATAACATCCCTATGGATTTTTCACAATCCACCTACAGATGGGGAAACTTATAGTAGCAAATTAACCTAAAGAACACGATGAGTTGGGAGTAAATGGGCACCTTGATGGATAACCAAACAGTAAGAATTGGTCCCTTTCTGCTCAATTTGGAACAATGGCATAAAAAAACATTGCAATCTCATCTATAAAACAAATTGTTTTGAGAGTAATATGTTTAGGAATCCTCATGGCTGCAAATGGTGGACATTGTATATCAAACACTCATATGTCCAGTACTGTACAAAACTGATCCTTCTGTTTCTTCTTTTGAATAAGATCATCAAACACATGCCAGCTCAAGAGCAGCATGCATTAATGTACTATAATTGTTCCTTTCACACTACCACAAAAAGCCCACCTATTCAGGCACACCATGGGTATAAATCAGATGCCCCCTGCCCATTCTCTCCCTCCAACTTCCCAAAACATCTTCACCTAAAAGAGCTTAACATAAAAATGAGATATACTAATGTTAAAAACTGTAACCAGAATATAGTGTAAATATTTCAGGCCTTTTACATGCACTTCTATGCTTTGCAACTAATCCATTCCCCGAAGCAATAATTGGAGTGATAATCAGGAAAATCGAAGCAGAAGAAACATTTTGCTTTAATAGGATTGCATAGAATCATTAAGTGAGCGTTTCAATATTGGAAGCAAAATAGAAAACCAGGAATGTAATGGATTAAAGGATTGTGCATATTTGTATCGAAATGTTAGGACATTTGATTGATCAATTTCCAACTAATGCAAGGAGCTTTCATTTACTTCAATGTTTGGATGTAAAACCTTAAGACCTCCTATGGATAATCAAGCTCTGGAGCATGGTGCAAATGGTGATGACCTTGCAAGATTGTGGCAGGACTGTACTTTGCACAGACTCCTAATCTGCCAGACATCTGAACAGTCGACTGAAAACATATTCGATATTGATCCTGAGGTTGGTTGAAGTTTATGGTAGCTGCATTCACCTGATATTTGCAGCTATTACAATTGTGTCTATAATCACAACATAACATAAACTTGTTTATTTTTAAAGAGTTATCCTTCAAATGACCTAGCCACTGAGAATTTGTCTTAAACAAAGTTATGACTGCCAGGGAATGTGTTTTAGTTTACTTTTAATTTAGTTTTAGTTTAGAGATACAGCGCTGAAACAGGCCCTTCGGCCCACTGAGTCCATGCCAACCAGCAATCCCCGTACATTAGCACAAACCTACACGAGGAACAATTTACATTCTTAACCTCCATATCGGTACATCTATGGAATGTGGGAGGAAACCAGAGCACCCAGGGGAAACCCACATGGTATCTGGGAGAACGTGCAAACTGTACAGACAGCACTCATAGTCAGGATCGAACCTGGCTCTCTGGTGCTGTAAAGGCAGGAATTCTACCACTGCGGCATTATGTTAAGACTAAACTGTGTAAAACCACATTGGTGATCCCCAACTAACTCTACTTCAAAACTGTTGAGTAAATCACACATACTCTCAGATATAACAGTATTTATTGAGTAACGTACACAACACACTATAGCATGTTACTCTTACCGTGAAGCAGTACTAACTAACAGCACACGTCGAGTTGCGATAATATGAATGGTGTGGTAGTAGGCGGAGCTTATAATAATAAAGCACCACATTGGTTAGTAAGTAAAGTAACCAATCTACATCTTTCCTTGTTAGAATAAAAAGTGAAACACATTGTAACGGCACCATACGTGGTGAATAAAGGTGAGACGTCAGGCTTGTTCAGAGTCATTTATTCAGTGATGACACATTAGGTTGGTGCGCTAACTATAATACAATGTTGCTGTAGCTGAGCGAGGTTGTTATCTCGGGCTCAGCTACCTAGCGACTCCTCAAGGTCTCGCGGTGAGAGACCTTAAGTACCAGGACACACCCTCTAACCCATGACGTCACGTGCCCACCCTTGTATCTCCTGGCGAGGGTTCGTGAATGAGTGGCCCGTGTTTAGGCTGATGCCACAACATCCACAATAAAGTGATATATATGTATAAGCACATTACTAGGTGCTGACTGATTGTTAATGCAACCAAAATGCTAATAGTGCATACAGTGTAGTTCAGATGGTTCAAACAAAGTCCCCATATCTAAGAGGCGGCCTACAATCCCGTCCCATGTGCGTACGGTACAGATTTGCATCTCCTCCCTTCACCAACGGGAGCACTGGGTAACCGGGCGAAAAACACGGCGAGGCAGGCGAATGGGGCATCGAGCGTGGTGATGAGAGAGCTGGGGACACAACCAATGGTTGGTCTGCAGCTGCAGGCCATGAGGAAAGTGAAAGTCCATCAGTAGATGGGGAGATCGGACGCTTAAAATCAGGATACGAGATAGCAAGACGTGGTTCCTTTATAGAACTGGAGATGTTGATGGTTGTGCCTGTAGATCCCTCTGTCTGCACTCACCAGGTATGAGCGAGGCTCTTTTGTGGGATTGTGGATGACACCAAAATGGCCATAGGCCTTGTTGGTTTGAAGGCGAATGGCTTGGCCACTGGAGAGAGGTCTAAGTAGTTTGCTGGACTTATCAAAAATCGCTTTTGGGAATCGCGTTTCAGTTGGAGTTATTTCTGGACAGCAGGTGATGAACGAACCTGTGGCTGCAGTAGTTATTGGGGCACAGGCAGTGCACGGGTCTGTTAGGACATCAGGCATTGGGCAGGAGACCCCAGTATTGGGTCACGGGCGATGTTTCTCAGGTTGAGCAGGTGCAGATAGATATCGGATTTAGCAAGGTGTGTGAGTGCTCCATTAATTGCTTGGCGCTCCGGACAGCACGTTCTGGAAGTCCATTTGATTGTGGAAATTCTGGACTGCTAGCGAAAATCTCATCATTGAGCAAAGATTTTAAAACACTGGTTAGTGAGCTGGCTGCCGTTATCTGACAAAAAGGCATGCTGGGGCACCGTGTACGGCGAAATGGCACGCCAGCCTTAGGATTACTGCAGCGGATGATGGGCTTTGGAGCAAGTCGATACCGAACCAGCCCGAATACGAGTCAACGAGAACCATATACTGTTTGCCAAGGCACTCGAATATGTCAGTAGCAAGTGTGCACCAAGGCAGAGGAAGAACAGGGTGTGAGAGCAGGGGCTGTTTCTATTGGTGTGGCATCAGGCTGTTGCAGACAGTACAGGCTTCAAGTAACCAATCTACAAAAACTGTGATACTACTTGCAGTCGAGGCATATCATAATATTATGCTCATGTATTGGTTGCAACACAGTATTATTAACAATGCCTTTGGTACAAATGTATTGATTTCTGTACAATAATTCATCTTAAGAGTTTGAATAGAACTATAGTTATTCTTCAAAAGCAATCCATATATGCCTGGATATACTCCATTGCTCCCTTGCTATAGGTTTCAGGTGCAATTGAATGGGGTTTGTAAATCTTAGAAAGTTAATGTGTTCAATAATATTCCTTTCTGCCATTGGGAGAGGAGAATTTTGACAGCAGTGGAGGCAAAATAAACTCCAAGTACTGGAATCTTGAGAAAAAAAAACTGCTGGGGGAGCCCAGAGGGTCAGGCAGCATCTGTGGAGGGAATGGACAGCAGAGGCCTGATTAGGGCTTGTGCTCTGGACAGGATTAGTGAAGTGGGCCAGCGTCAGAACCTTGACATTTAGGACATGGTGATGAGGGAGGGAGATTGGTGACAAATAATTGTTACAATTTCTTGAGTTATTTGGTGAAAAGATAGTTTGAAGTATTGGGAATTGTGGAAGGGAGTGAAGAGACTACTGTTGGAAGAAATGATCACACACACAGTCTGACTGTTGTGATGGAGATGGGATTACAGTGATGGATACAATTCTGAAACTTGGGCTCAACAAATTCAGCCTTTGGGGAGATGGAAAGGGTGGTCTGTTATTTTCTGCAGTAGAATCAAAGGGATAGTGATGGGAAATCAGGAAATATAGGGTCAGAGCTATGTTACTAGAATGTTGCCTGGGTTTCAGCAACTAAGTTACAGAGAAAGGTTGAACAAGTTAGGGCATTATTCTTTGGAGCGCAGAAGGTTATGGGGGGTCTTGATAGAGATCTTTAAAATGATGAGAGGGATAGACAGAGTTGACGTGGATAAGCTTTTCCCACTGAGAGTAGGGAAGATTCAAACAAGGGGACATGACTTGAGAATTAAGGGACTGAAGTTTAGGGGTAACATGAGGGGGAACTTCTTCACTCAGAGAGTGGTGGCTGTGTGGAATGAGCTTCCAGTGAAGGTGGTGGAGTCAGGTTCGTTTTTATCATTTAAAAATAAATTGGATAGTTATATGGATGGGAAAGGAATGGAGGGTTATGGTCTGAACGCAGGTATATGGGACTAGGGGAGAATACGTGTTCGGCACGGACTAGAAGGGTCGAGATGGCCTGTTTCCGTGCTGTAATTGTTATATGGTTGTATGGTTATATGGTTAGAGCTTTGAATAGTCCTATGGAGAACAGGAAACTGACAGGAGTATTGGTGTAATATGGGAGATGGATACACTTGCAGAATGAAGGAAAATAGTTCACTTACCTTGCAGTCATCCCAATCTGGCTCATGCAAGCAAAACAACATTTTCCCTGGATTGACTCAAAATGCTGGAGTAACTCAGTGGGACAAGCTGCCTCTCCCATTCTATTTCTCCACATACCTTGCATGTTTAGTGATGGCCTAATTTTCCCTGTACGGTACATTACATGGGGAATGATGACAACCTGTGAGATGCTTGTAGTGCCAAGTTGAATACCCAGAAAGGTGCAAAACAATCTGGATATAGTTGTTGGCACATTTACTTCTAGGGGACGGAATATAATTTGGTTGAACACTTGATGTCATCTTACGCTCAGATTGCTCTAGCTTTTGGGCATCTTCTCTAATGTTGTATCACCATTGACCAAACCCTGAAGAACACAGATCCAACATTGGGACCACAGTAGCTGGTGAATTTTCCAATATAAGGGAAACCTATTTGACCTACTGTCCATTAGTTTATTAGTATGGGGTTTTAGTTTATTATTGTTACCTGCTCTGCTTTGTAGTGAAAAAAAAATGTTTGTGCTATCCAGTCAAATCATAGCAAACATAAGTCCAATCAAGCCACACACGTATAGGTAGATGACAGAAAAGAAAAACAGATTTCAGAATACAATGTTACAGTGCTGCAGTATTACACACAGCCTCAGATATATACAGCTTCACAGAAGGTGCAGATTTAGAAAGTGCAGGGTTGTAATAAGATAGGTTGAGAGATTTGATTATTAGCTTATGTTGCAGGTGAATCTGTTTTGGTATAACTGACCACTGGGCAATCCTTGTTGATATAAAGTCCTCCATGTACTGAAGACACCTCCATCCTATGGTCTATTACTAACCCTCTCCTAAATCAATTCAGAAAGATTAATAACAGTTGCAGCAGCTCAGAAGAGAACTTGCCGTCAGCAGTTGCAGAAGTGGATTCCAACACTATCGGTCACCCTTTGATCAATCATATCACCCGCTCTATTTTTACAATCAAAAGTAGTAATCAATCTTAATAGAATAAGGAAAGCAAAAGATTAGATCAGGGGCAACTTTAAGTGTAGATCAAAATGAGGCAACAATATGATGAATTTACATCAGAGCATACTTTGACAGTGATAGAAGCATACCATAGTTAAAGATAAGTGACACTTTTTCCGATGGGTCAGATCAAAGCTATACATTCTTGCCACACCCAATTAAGAATGTTGAAGCACAACATCTGGATTCGAAAGAAAAAACACATTCAGATTACACAATTGATCGGTTTGCAAAGTTGAGGGTTTTATCAGGAAGATTATAACCAACCAATCTGAGCAACGGAAAAGGTTCTGCAAAGTTTAACCTCTGCCACATACATGAAATAATCAGCTTTGACTTTCTTGTTTCACTGTGAGCATTTTATATATATTGCAAAAAAAGTCATTTGGCTTTAACAGACTAGCCAATATCATAAGTAATGAGGACATAAAGTATTACATTTATCTTCCCGAAGCATTTGGGCAAATGGCATGGGGGTGAATGCAAAAATTGAACTGCCACTGTGATAATGAGGCCCAAACTGTTCTAGCTTTTGGGCATTATTTAAATTGCACCAACTCATTTACAATATTTTCCTGATGAAGAGGCATCAGGAAATAACTAAAACGAATTGGGTCTGCTTGCATGAAATGTTGAAAATTAATAATGATGGCATTATTTATTGGTCTTTTATGTTCTTTTATAGATTTTTAAAGAACGATCCTGCTTGAGTCCGACATAGAAATTGTAGATGACATATGCATGTGACCCTTAATATAGTTACCTCATCACTACTAACCACTCCCCATATCAACAGCTTTACTATTTGCCGGTCTCCCGTGTGCCATCATCGTTGATGACATCCTGGTCTACGGTAAGGATGCCGGTGAGCACGATTTCAACCTCCGCCAAGTCCTAGACCGGGCCCGGAAGATCAACTTGAAACTTAACCCCAAGAAATGCCGATTCCGCGTCCCCGAGGTCATATATGTTGACCATGTATTCACAGCCTCGGGGCTGAAACCCGACCCACAGAAAATGACTGCCATCTCCGAGATGTCATCACCCACTGATGTGCCCAGCCTGCAACGTTTCCTGGGCATGGTAAACTACCTCGGGAAGTTCATCCCCGACCTCAGCGAGCTGAGTGCACCCCTGAGGGATTTGATAAAGAAGGACACGGCCTGGGCTTGGTTCCCTCAACACCAAAAAGCTTTCGACATCCTTAAGTCCAAGCTGATCAGTACCCCCACACTTAAATTTTTTGACCTGCAACGTCCCATTATTATCACCTGCGATGCCTCTCAGTTCGGGCTCAGTGCTGCTTGCCTGCAGCTCCATGACGGCCAGCAACTGCCAGTCTCCTACGCGTCCCGTACCATGACCCCTGCCGAATAGCACTACGCACAGATCAAGAAGGAACTACTGGCCGTGGTGTTTGCCGGCTCCAAATTTGAGGACTATATACTCTGCAACACATTCACCATTGAAACAGATCACCAGCCGCTTGTCACCATCCTCAACAAGTCGATCCATGTTGTCTCATCCCGCCTGCAGCGCATGATGCTGCAGCTCCAGCGTTTCACTTTCAAAGTCGTTTTCGGGAAAGGCAAAGACATGTTCTTGGCCGACACGCTATCCCGCGCCCCGCTAACATCCACCGATCGCCACCCCTATGAAATGTCTGACCTGATGGTGCTCAATGTCAATATTGTCCCTTCACAGCAGATGAAGTCCCTGGTCAAGCACACTGCCGATGATCCTGCCCTGCAACAGCTTGCTGCCATCATCCAGCAGGCTGGCCCGACCGTCGTTCCGCTCTGCCAGCTGGCGCCGTGCCCTACTTCCTAGTCCGTGATGAGCTCATACTCCACGACGGCGTGATTGTGAAAGAACACAAGGTAGTAGTGCCTGCTGCTCTGCACGACCACTATTTTCATGCTGCTCATAACGGTCATCCTGGGGCTGAAGCCACCTTGTCTCACGCCCAGAGCCAGTTCTACTGGCCTGGTACGGCTCAATACATCCGGGAGAGGGTCCCTTCATGTTCCACCTGCAACAGCCTCGCCCCCCCCACCAGCACCGACAGCCGCTTCTGCAGCAGGCTACACCGGAACTGTCCTGGATGGCGGTTGCCACTGACATTTTCGAGTGGCGAGGCAAGCACTTCCTGGTACTAGTCGACTCCTACTCCAACTGGTTCGAGGTTGACCAGCTGCACTCCCTCACCTCTTCGGCCGTTGTCGATAAGCTGCGCCGCCATTTCGCTACCTTTGGCACCCCGGCCAGCCTGCAGTCGGACAACGGCAGCCAATTCACGAGCTCCGAGTTTCGGGCTTTCGCTACCAGCTGGAACTTCCGCCACTACACCAGCAGCCCTGAGTACCCGCAAAGCAACGGTCTGGCCGAGCGTGCCATTCAGTGCAAAGAACTTACTGGAACAATGTCGTTTGTCTAACTCTGATTTCTTTCTAGCCCTCCTCAACCTTCGCAACATATCCCTTGACCCTGCCATGGGTTCACCTGCTCAGCAGCTCATGTCTCGCGCTACCAGACCTCCGATCCCGGTGGCCCAGCGCTCACTCATCCCCTCTGTCCTCAAGCCCGCTGCTGTTCAGGAACGTATTGCCTTTAAGCGCGATGTTCAGAAACGCTCCCATGACAAGTCCTGCCGCCTCCTGCTGCGCCTTTTCCCCGGTCAAGTTGACCACATGCAGATCCCCACCGGTCACTACCGGCTCGCTACCATAGTCGCCACTGCTGGGTCGCCTCGGTCCTATCTCCTCGACCATGCAGGAACCATCTACCGCCGGCCCCGCCAACACTGCGGCTCGTCAACGAGCCGCGACCACCACCAGCAGATCCTTTTGCTCCCCCACTGAAATTTCAGCCTCCAGGCGATGCTCGACCCATCGCTCCTCGCATGCCACAGTCTCTACCCTCACAGCTCTATCCGTCCACTCCTCCTCCGGTTCACCCTCCCTCACCTGCCCGTGCACAGTCCTCTTGGGGTCCCGGATCCCCTCATGCCCTTCTGCCTTTGTCTTCTCAGTTCCTGCCCGGCTCACCTGTTCCAGTGCAGCCATCTGCACCTGCCACCATACTGCTTCCACTTGTTCCTGCAGGGAGGGGAGATGGCAAGATGCGAACCCGTTCGGGACGTGTTGTCAAGCCGCCTGTCCGCTATGGCGATTTTGCTTAACCATTTCTACTCATTTGATTGTCAGCGCATGAGATGTGGTCGCCCTGTCACTACTTTGTTTGTCTTTCGTTTCCAAGGGGAAGGATGTAGATGACATATGCATGTGACCCTTAATATAGTTACCTCATCACTACTAACCACTCCCCATATCACAAGTATAATTACAACCTCCCCACCCACATATCACTCTCTAGTTTCTGTGACAGACCACGTACAGCCAGTCCTCTCTGTAATGCCACAGTATGAATGTAATGAAGAAGTAAAGTCACAGTGTGTTGATAACATTTCTTTACAGAAGTGAAAGAGGAGATGATCACTGAAGTAAATTCCCGGGATCACGGGACTGTCATACACTGAGAGAATGGAGCGGCTGGGCTTGTATGGAGTTTAGAAGGATGAGGGGTGTTCTTATTGAAACATATAAGATTATTAAGGGTTTGGACACAATAGAGGCCGGAAACATGTCCCCAATGTTGGGGGAGTCCAGAACCAGAGGCCACAGTTTAAGAATAAGTGTTAAGCTATTTAGAATGGAGACGAGGAAACACTTTTTCTCACAGTTGTGAGTCTGTGGAATTCTCTGCCTCAGAGAGCGGTGGAGGCCTGTTATCTGGATACTTTCAAGAGAGAGCTAGATAGGGGTCTTAAAGATAGCTGAGTCAGGGGATATAGGGAGAAGGCAGGAACGGGGTACAGGTTGGCGATGATCAGTCATGATCACATTGCATGACGGTGTTGGCTCGAAGGGCCGAATAGCCTACTCCTATTGTCTATTTCTAAGAGTGGGCTAAAATCATAAACAGTGGGATCCAGTTATATGCTCAGGGATTCAATGTAACTTACTTAAATTCAGTAAAATTATTCCCCGACTCTTTAATTTGGTAGTTCATATTCGTACATATGTTGGTGGAAGTCAATACATGTCAATTCAAAGATTGGTGTGCATTTTGAAATCGTAATTAGGTAAACTTTAGTATTTGACACCTAATCCTTACCCTCATTATTTTAGTATGAGCAATTAGCATCTATTTTCTAAATTTCTTAAAACATCTGAATCATACGACTCTTTCAGGATATGTGTAGGTTCTCATTTTTAGACCACCAGCTCGAGTTCACCTGTCCCAAAAATGAAGCTAAATCAATATTATCTTCAGTATGTTGTTTCTCGTTATTTACCTTGCTTGCAATTTAAAAAGCAATACTGAACTTGGCAGCTTAGGCAACATTTCTGTAAATAGAATCTGAGTGGATATTTCAGATGGAGACATGTTTGTCAATCCAACAGCATGCACAATTGCCTTGAATTTTATCTAGAGTCAGTAGTGCTGAAGTTAGTGTATGAGGATATTGCTCACTGCTTCAAAGATTTCATTCATTTGTTTAGCATGCTTGTTCTGTGGACTCAAATTTATAGATATATGTGAATGAAGATTTATTAGACAGGGTTTTGGACGGCGCTATGTGTCTGTGAAACCATTATTGGCAAGCAGTTGATTCTTTGAGCAGGCTTGAAAGCAACCTTACTAAAAATATAACAACATAGTACTATGTTTCTGCACTCATATTTCCTGCCTTCACACCAAACAAAAGTAGCTACAAAGAATTAGACCACTGTCAATAGAGAAATATGTTGTTTTTTTTAAGTGCTACCTCCCTTGGTTATGCATCCAAGCTCATGGACCTGCAGTTACATGGAAGAGTTCCTTGAATTCATTATTTCCAACACTGGATTGCTCAAATTCTGCTGGAAAACGTTGTCATTTTACTTCGGAGTCACATGAGTGACTTCGTGAAGAACCCCGCTTCCAGCGCATGCGTGTCATATCGCTACACGCATTGTACGAGTCAACAGGAGGGGGAGGACGTCCCCAGTAACGGGAGAGTACAAAAGGACCAGCAAAAGGCAGGTAAGGACTCTACATTTTACATTTATAGGAAAATGGATAGAGTTACAAGGAAGCGGCCTGCAAAGAAGCTGCCCGACAAACGCGTGGAAAACACGGGTGAACGGCAGGAACAGCAGCCGCCGACTATGGACACCTCGGCAGAGGTACCAGCTGTGCCAGAAACCGTTCTGGCACCACCAAAACTTATGGCCCGGGCGGGAGGAAAAGTTCGGAGAAAGACGCACCATCTAGAGAAACCCGACTTTGTACCGCAACGGGAGACCAGCCCATATCAACACACTACGGCTGAGGAGCGGGGGACGCAACTAACCCGCTATGAGTGGGTGCACACAGAGCAGCCAAAAGACACCGCGGACCGAGAACACACTCAGGAACGGTATGGTCAGCGGCCCGATGAAGGTAGCCCGCAAGCCAGCACCCGTGAGTACCAGGGACGGGAGCAGCTGGTATATACCAGGAAACAGCACTTTGCTGAAAGCCTGCAAGATGTGGGGCAGCCTAAAATGCCTAGTGCAGCCCAGCACAGAGAGCGCTTAAAGGAGCTGCTCGAGGAGCTCATTCATAGTGGCAGTCCCGAGAAGGAGACTTGCCAGAGTGGGCAGGCAAGCCCCATAGGGGTACCCCGTGAGGGACCCCCACCAATCTCAGACTCCTCAGAGGAGAGTGGGCAGGACCCTGAGGGGCCAGAGCCCGACAATACAGAGGCCCATGATCCAAATACAGCAGGGACTCTGCTGGACATGGTCGCCACGTATTTCATGCCAAGTCAAACAGGGGGAGACTTGGATCCCAGGATGGCAGCAAGTATCAACTATATGTCTGGCCACAAGCTACAACAGGATGTATTCACCAAAACTCTGGCCAGACATCTGCCACCGGGAAACTGTGAGGCATTACAGGTGCCCACCGTGAACCAATCTATTTGGCAGCATATGGGGAAGACCATAAGAAATCAAGACCTCAAAATCCAGAGAACACTTAAGGGGCTGACAGCAGGTATCACGGCCTACACCCGCACATTGGACAAAACAGAGCTCACCAAGAATCACCAGGATGCACTAGCTCTGTTTTGCAATGTGCAGTACGAATTGAACAATATGCGGAAGACTGCCATTCAGCCAACGCTAGACCCCAGATATGCGCCTATCTGCAAACAGAAAACTACTAACACATCACCCCTTTTATTTGGGAAGGACTTGACCGCACAAGTCAGAAAACTTGATGATGAAGCAAAAACACTAGGGCTCATTAAAGCCAGTGCAAAGGCATATTTTGGAGCTAGATATCAGCCACACGCAAGACCTAAGAATGTGGCTCACACCAGTCGCACTTCCAAACCTCAACATTACCAACAGCAGCCTTTTTTAGGGTATGGCCAGGGCCGGCCACCCTGGAAGATACGGAAGCCTCAACCTCACACACAAACCCGAAAGGACATCAAACCGGAACCCCCCTTTTTCAGGAAACCAAAGAAATAAGTCAACCACCAGTAACCATGGAGGTAGGTGGGTGTGGTTCTGCTGTAAAAAAGGGACCCACTATGGTGGGGGGGAGGTTGCAATACTATAGCTATGAATGGTGTAAAATCACTACAGACACATATATTCTTAGCAGTATTCAAGGTTATCTGATCGAATTTACTTATCCCCAAAAACCCCCAGTACAACATATACCAGAAAGGACTTTTGTCCTTGCAAAAGCTGAACAATCTAAGGCCCACATGGAGCTACAAAGATTGTCCTCAAAAGGTGTGATTGAGCATACTGTTCATGAAAAATTAGAATTTGTATCTAACATCTTTATTAGAAATAAAAAAGATGGGGGTTGCAGGATTATTATTGACCTTTCTACGTTGAACACATTTGTTCAATATGTTCACTTTAAAATGGATACTTTTATTACTGCTAAAGAATTAGTGTCAACTGGGTTCTATATGGCAAGCATTGATTTAAAAGATGCATATTATACAGTACCCATCAGCAGGGATCACAGACGGTATTTGAAGTTTAACTGGATGGGGGAACTTTGGCAATATAGAGCCTTACCAAATGGGCTAACATCAGCCCCGAGATTATTTACTAAAATTCTGAAACCCGCTTTGGCGTTGTTACGTAAACAAAGCCATAGGGTGATGGCATATTTAGATGACATCTTTATTGTTGGCACAACTTATGAATTGGCATATCAAACAGTGCTCGCCACAAAACTATTGTTTGAACAACTAGGGTTTGTCATCCATCCACTTAAATGTAAATTGATACCAGCAACTAATATGGATTATTTAGGATTCACCATTAACACGGTCAATATGTTAATAACTTTACCAATAGATAAAGCCGCAGCCCTTCAGGAGGATTGCAGCGTGCTTCTTAACACTGTCAGACCCTCCATTAGACGGGTAGCCCGAATAATTGGGAAAATTGTGGCCACTTTTCCGGCCACACAATTTGGGCCATTACATTATCAAAATTTGCAAAGAGCAAAATTAGAGCACTCAAAATTAATAAAGGTCATTTTGATAGACCTATGGAGCTGCCTACGGAAGCTATCATTGAACTACAGTGGTGGGTTCATAATATTAGGTATTGCTCCAACCCCATCATTATTGACAACCCGTCTATGGTATTACAAACAGATGCCAGCGCCATTGGTTGGGGAGCCACTAACTCTGTTTCCAGTTGTGGAGGGAGATGGAAGGAAGAAGAGGCAGTATTACTTAACTCACGTGGCATTAATTACCTAGAAATGTTAGGGGCTTTTTATGGCCTTAAGTCATATTGCTCAGCTATTAACCACCAGCATGTACGATTACAAATTGATAATACCACCACAGTGGCATATATCAATCACATGGGTGGAAACATTTCGACATCTTGTGATCAATTGGCAAATTTAATTTGGCAATGATGTATCCAAAGAAATATATGGATATCGGCTACTTACCTTCCAGGTAAGCTAAATTTAGTGGCAGACACCAGGTCATGCAAATTTAACGAGAACACGGAATGGATGTTAAATAAAGATATATTTGCTGAAATTACAGCAAAATATGGCAGACCAGATATTGATTTGTTTGCATCTAGGTTGAATCACCAATTACCTAGGTATGTTTCCTGGGATCCAGACCCTGGGGCAGAAGCTACAGATGCTTTCTCTTTGCATTGGGGAAATTGTCTATTTCATGCATTTCCCCCGTTCTGCCTCATCAATCGGGTACTAAGGAAAATTCAACAAGACTCGGCATCTGGGATTCTCATAGTACCCGATTGGCCTACTCAACCGTGATATTCAGTCATACACGGGATGGTATTAGAACCATGTTCCCTTATTGGAAATAGCCTGAATTTATTAATTCATCCAGTAACTGGGGGTAGCCATCCATGCCATAAGACTATGGATCTGTTGATTTGTAGAGTCTGAAAGACCCACTACACGGCATGGGGCTCTCAGACAGGACGATGAATCTCATCTCATCGGCTCAAAGACTGTCAAGAAGGAAGCAGTACCTTGGACACATAAAGAAATGGGGCTTATTCTGCTTCCACAACAACCTGGACCAGAGGGCCAACAACATTCCGGCTGTATTGGAATTCTTAACGAGCCTCCATCATGATAACCGTTTGGGCTACAGTGCCATCAATAGTGCAAGAAGTGCACTTTCCAATTATCTGGCACAAGGATTGGAGCGGAACACGGTGGGAACGCACCCCCTGGTAATAAAACTGATGAGGGGCATATTTAATGCAAATCCTCCTAAAACCAGGTACTCCGAAATCTGGGATGTGGGTGTCGTTCTCAATATGCTGAGGAGCTGGTCGCCCATGACAGCATTGTCACTCCAGAAACTTACCATGAAGATGGTTATGCTTATGGCACTCGTTACCGCTCAAAGAGTCCAGTCATTAAGTAAACTGAGATGGACTCCATGATCACCTCACCCGAGAAACTGGTGTTTATCATCCAGGAACTAATGAAACAAAACAGACCAGGTTCATCGGGTCAAGTGATCGTATTCATGTCGTATCCATATGACGAACAACTGTGTATAGTAAGGCACATCCGATTATACATCAAAAATACTAACAGTATACGAGGTCAGGAAATGGCCTTGTTAATCAGTTACAAGAAACCGCACAAAAGGGTCACGACCCAAACTATTTCAAGGTGACTCAAAATTGTCCTAAAGATGGCAGGGATAGATACTGATGTGTTTAAATCTCATTCCACCAGGGCTGCAGCAACATCCGCAGCAAAAATGCTGGAGGTGCCCACGGACCAGATACTCAGACTGGCAGGATGGTCATCCGAGAGGACATTCCAAAGGTTTTATAATAAACCAGTTTTGGAGCCATCATCATCATTTTCAGAAACCATTTTACGTTCAACCATATAATTTGCCCTAAAGGATACAGGGCTATGATTTCAATTAATAAATTTAATTTTGTTTTTTACCACACAAGTCTTTGTATAAGTGTGTTTTAAACTTACTAATGATGCTCTCTCCCAATACCCAAGGCAGTTGTGAAGCATGGACTCGTTCCACGGCATGAGGTCACAGAGCTTTGAAATCTTCACGAAGTCACTCACGTGACTCCGAAGTAAAATAGTAAGATTAAACGAGAACTTACCAGTTTGAAGTTTGATCTGTATTTTATGAGGAGTTACGATGAGCGATTACGTGCCCTCCGCTCCCACCCTCTTATGATCATATCACAAACTGGTATATCTTTGATAATCTTACTATCTTAGGTCATTATAGTTTTCTGTGACCTCACACCGCTGCTTTGAAGAATGACACGCATGCGCTGGAAGCGGGGTTCCTCACGTAATCCCTCATCGTAACTCCTCATAAAATACAGATCAAACTTCAAACTGGTAAGTTCTCGTTTAATCTTACTATTTTGGTTGATTTCAGGACGTGAATGTGGTAGTTCCAGTCTTGTAAGATATTGTGATCCATTGTGAGATATTGTAAGATATTGTGATCCATGTTCTCGCTAGAATTTAGGAGATTGAGGGGGGATCTTATAGAAACTTACAAAATTCTTAAGGGATTGGACAGGCTAGATGCAGGAAGATTGTTCCCGATGTTGGGGAAGTCCAGGACAAGGGGTCACAGCTTAAGGATAGAGGGGAAATCCTTTAGATCCGAGATGAGAAAAACATTTTTTCACGCAGAGAGTGGTGAATCTCTGGAACTCTCTGCCACAGAGGGTAGTTGAGGCCAGTTCATTGGCTATATTTAAGAGGGAGTTAGATGTGGCCCTTGTGGCTAGAGTGATCAGGGGGTATGGAGAGAAGGCAGTTACGGGATACTGAGTTGGATGATCAGCCATGATCATATTGAATGGCGGTGCAGGCTCGAAGGGCTGAATAGCCTACTCCTGCATCTATTTTCTATGTTTCTATGTTTCTATTTTTCTATTGTCCCCTAATTACGAACACAATCAGCCCCAAAAGTGAACATCAGCAATAATCTCTTAGTCTTGCTGGCTACCAGTGATCATTCCACATTGTAATCAAATTCCTCCTACAACCACCATCTAAATTAATGATCGGATCAGGGGATTAAACCTGACTTTGAATGAACGTATCCTGTTGATAGCTGAAGTTAGGAAATATATTTAATGTTATAAAGTAGGCTTTGGTGGCCCTGTAGGTAGCCAATTGTGTCCAGTTTTGTCTCCAATCACAGATTTGTAGCATTACTCTTGTTAGTTGTAACAATGAAGCACGAAAGCACATTAATTCAATCCTCCTGCAATACACATGCAATACACATGCCCTAACACAGTAGGCTATACACAAGCACCATAAGGGCACAATAAACCATGTCAAAGTAAAATAAAGCCAGCTTTTGAAACGCTTGACAGAGCCCTCACTTACTTGCAAGTTTGATGGCAATAGTCTCAGCAGTGTTCCCTTTGGACTCACTTGGGGTTTACCTTTGGTGATGGCTATTATGCCCCTGTCCCACTTAGGAAACCTGAAAGGAAACCTCTGGAGACTTTTTTCCCCACCTAAGGTTTCCGTGCTGTTCCCGGAGGTTTTTGTCAGTCTCCCTATCTGCTTCCACTAACTGCAACCTCTGGCAACCACCTGCAACCTCCGGGAACCACACGGAAACCTTGGGTGGGGCGCAAAGTCTCCAGAGGTTTCCGTTCAGGTTTCCTAAGTGGGACAGGGGCATAATCTTTTAGTGCAATTATGGTGCAATTCAGCAGTTGTCCTCAAGAGCATACAACAACAGGCTTAGGAGGAGAGCGTCCCAAGTCAAGAAGATGCCAACGGAGACCCAATAGATTGCAGATGCTGGAATCTACAGCACCAAAGGAGGAACATGTTAGGTCCAACAGCATCTGTGGACAAAAAGGAATAGTCACCATTTTGGATTGAAATCCAGCATCATGATTTGAGCATATGCCCATTGGGTAACTTATCAGCAGGCATAATTTTCTAATAGAACAACTGCTGAAGCCTACCGTCCATTTCAGACTGAGCTGCAGCCTGTGCTAGACTGTATTCCCTGTGGAGAGGAAGATTACTATGGTTCTGAGCCTTTCAGTCTTCAGGTTATTTCAAGGCATGCATGTAAATACAGCACAGCTTTGGGACGAGACAGAGCTTTCTATGAAACAACAATGAAAATTATTTTTTTTTGCCTTGAGGAGAGATTAACACTATGCATGGGCAGCTGGATTTGCCCAAAGAGTAGACTTTGCCATAGTTCAGAAAGCAAAAAGATTGTATCCTGCTACTGATGTCCTCCATATATGAACCCCAAATTATTTTTCAACATAATAGCCTACCACTCCTTAAAGGTACAAATTATGTTGATCACCACCAAAATGCCAGAGTCTAGGCTGTGTAGCTGAAATGGTCAAATTATTCCTAGATTTTGAGACGGTACACTGCTGCCATCCTGCAACAGAGACCACACTACACTAATACAGAGCTCTCCAGAGGCAAGAACATTCTTCTGAAAACATTGCTCCTCATTTCTACATTGGCTGATGGAAGTAGTGGAAAGCGCTTCTACAACTATAGCCAATAGCAACAAGGAATATAATGGATATGATCACTGTTGTTGGCCCTATTTAATCTATAGGTTATCTACCGACATGGCTAACAAGGGACTCTCAATCAAGGTTTATTACAACAATTTTTAACGCTCGAGTTACTTAAACTTGCATGCAAACCATTGACTTTTAGTAATTACATTTGATTGATTCAATGTTAAAACTTTTTACAATGAATCACAAGACTCAGGACTTGCAAATATGACACATATGAATGAAAGGTGCCCTTTGCTGGTACATGGCAGTCTTCATTGAGTTTAGAACTCAGGATCCTGGGTTGTCATCTGATGTTATCTTGGACTGGCCTATTATAGGAATTTTCCTTCAATCTCCTTCAAAGGGAAGCTTTGTTCTTATCATCAATTTCTCCAAATGCCATTTTTCTTTCCAAAAATATGGGCACCTCATATTCAGTGTAGTACCTCTCACATCTTAACACAATCTGGATTGCATGAGACAGTGTGGATTCAGGTCTCCCCTAAATCAGTTCCAAGGGAAAGAAACCACAACATAACATTTTAACAATGGATAGGACAAAAATAAAACTCCATGCCTGCATTTCACTTTCTTCAAAACCTTCACAAGTAACTTCTTATCGAGTCCGCATCACAGGATCAGAAATTGTTTAGCCAGAGCTGAACACACTTCTCGGCATCTGCATACAATTGTGTCTTCCGCTTCTTGTGCTTCTTGTGCTTCTTGTGCGTGGTGGTGGAAAGATTGTTAGAAACAGGGCCCGACGTGAACGCTCTTTCCTTGACCCCCAGAAAAACGAAAACCTAGAATAAAAGTTAATTGTGGCAATGAAAACTTCTAACACATAATCTAAAGAATAAAGGAAAGGATAAGGCCTCTGTATAATTTCTTAATGAGATACTGACAAAACACAAGAGATACTGCAAATTTACAGAGGAGCAGAATTCTTCAGTCATAATGTAGTCCATCTGCAGCATAGGATGAATTAAACGTTCTTCCATTATAAAATTGAACAAATAACTAACTTTAGATTTAATCTTTGCTTACAAATCAAAATAGTAAGAGGAAACGAGAACTTACCAGTTTGAAGTTTGATCTGTATTTTATGAGGAGTTACGATGAGGGATTATGTGAAGAACCCGCTCAGCACGCATGCGCGGCATACTTCAAAGCAGCGGTGTGGAATCACAGATAGACACAGTTATTGAAGTAAACATAGTAAAGACAAGGAGACATCAGTTGATGAATTTGACCCATATTATTGAGGGTGGGAGCGGAGGGCACATAATCCCTCATTGTAACTCCTCATAAAATACAGATCAAACTTAAAAACTGGTAAATTCTCATTTAATCTTACTATTTTACTTCGGAGTCACGTGAGTGATTCCGTGAAGATTTCAAACCTCTGTGATTTCAAATCGTGTAACAGTTATTACTACATCACTGTCGAAGTCTTTGAGGGAGGAAGTGTGTTATCATAATCAACCAATGAATCTGTTTGTAGAAAAACACAACGATATGTTTTAACAATAACAACAAAGAAATTAAATTGCTCCCCTGGGCTTAAATTAAATATTTGCAGTCTGTAAAATCTTTCCTGAAAATATAACAGATTTTGCAAACGGCTTATTATAAAATTTCTGAACGGCCTTTCCCCCCACCATCCTGCTGTAGCCAGGATGTGGTTTATAGGCATGTCCATTCTTTTAGCCGTCGACGTGGATGCTGCCCTGGTGGAATTAAATTTGTACATGTTAGTTTTTATCCCAGCAGCTTTTAGCACCTGCTTGAGCCATCTTGAGATGGCTCGTCACCCGACCATAAGGTTTTTTATGACTGACACACAAGGCTTTTCATCTCCCTCGAGTATTTTGGTTGTGTCTATGAAGGATAGTAGGGTCATGGCAGATAACTGTGGTTCTGACGGGTAAGCCCGGAATTCCACGACTGGATTAGGTGTTCCTGGTCTGCTCTGTTTGATCATTCCCTGAATAACGACAGTTCTGGTCTGGAGCTGTGAGCATGGTGTCCAGTCGCAATAGGTGTAGTGACTGGACCCTCTGTGCAGATGCAAGTGCCATCAACATTGGTGTTTTGAGCATAGGTGGTTCCAGGTTGAGGGATCTGGCTGGTGGCCATCCCCTGAGGTATGTCATAGATGGGTGTACTTTGGTCTAGGGGGTTAGAGTTGTAAATACCCTTCATTAGTTTGACCACCAGCTGGAGAGACCCCATGGCCTGTTGTCCTGGAGCTGGTTTTAAATAGACAGAGTGGGCACTTCTAGCTGTGTCGATGGCTCTGTAGCTGTCATTCATCGTGGTGAAGGTTCGCCAGGAATTCCAGTACGTTGGTAACTGTAGCGGTTGAGTAGGTGGTCCCTGTATCCAAGCAGTACTTCTCCCATTTTTTGATGCTGGACAAGTGCTGTTTTTTAGTGGATGTTTGGAGGGATGCTGACATGGTGTCGACGGTTTGTTATGATAATCTCAGTCCCAGAAGTGGTTTGTGCAGAATCTGCAAACCAGGAGTTTGATTTTTTCATGGCACGGGTGGCTTGTGCCCGACGCTGGGTGTTAATAACTCTGGGTCACTGGGGGATACCATCGGAGTATCAACAACCATTTCATGGAGTATTGGGAACCATGGCTGTGTAGGCCAGTCGGGTACTATCAAAATACCTGATTTGTACTTGTACAGTCCATTTGTACTGTGCGTAGTCCCCGACTGATGAGGCAGAAGGGAGGAAATGCATAGAAGAAGAATTTCCCCAATCCAGCGTGAACTCATCTACCGCTGCTGCCTCAGGGTCTGGTTCCCAAGCAACATACATAGGTACCTGGTGATTTAGCCTTGATGCAAATAAAATGATATCTGGCATGCCATATTGCTTGATAACTTTTGTGAAAAATATTTTGGGGGTATTTAACATCCATTCGATGTTGTCATTAAATTTACGTGACCTGGTGTCTGCCACTGTATTTAGCTTACCTGGCAGGTAAGTTACTGATAGCCAAATATGTCTTTGGACACACCATTGCCAAATTGTGTTGACCAACTTGTCGCATGATACCGATTTTATGCCGCACATATGGTTAATGTAGGCCACCACCATTGTATTATCTATTTATAACCGTACATGCAAGTGATGCATATTTATGCATATGCTTATAAACAATAAAATTCACTCAACATCTCTAGATAATTAATGCCCATTAATTATAAGTGTAAGCGGTAACGATGATTCTGGATTAGTCAATCTACTACTTGTGCTGGATATAGTTAGTTGCTCCCCAGCCTTGAGCACTGTCATCTGTTTGGATAAATGACGTAGGGTTAGTGATGATAATAGGCTGAAAACTATGTCAAACGTTTTTTGCCCACCACTGTAGGTCTGATATTACTTCAGTGGGTAACTTCATGAAATGTCATAATGACCTGTATGTCGTTTTTGGTACAAAGGTCCGAGTTATGTAGCTGGAAATGCTGCTACCATTTTCCCAACTACTCTGTTACTTGTCGAGTAGTTGGTAGTTTGTTGACCATTAAATTGTTGCATGATTGTGTCAATTCAACTATGTTGTCTCTTGGCAATGTTGCAGTCACGTAGACTGAAATAATTGTTAAGCCCAAGCAGTCCATGATAGTGGATGGCTTCAACTTAGATTTACCTGAATGTAAGAAAACCCCTGGGTTTCGAATAACTGTTTGGTAGCTGAACAGCTAACATAGTCAAATTCATGGTCTTGCCTACCATTTTGGATATCATCAAGATATGCCATGACAATATGTTTTTGTCTTCTGAATATTGCCAGAGCTGGTTTTAGTGTGTTGGTGACACTCTTGGCTGTTGTGAACCCATTGGGTAATGCTTTAAACTGCTATAGCTGCCCCATTCAGGTCAATCTGCGATGATCCTTGTGAATGGTACTAAATAGTAAACATCTTTAAGATGAATGCTTGCCATTAAGTATCCTTTGGAATTTAATTGTTTGGCAGTAACAACCGGTTCCATTTTGAAATGTATATACTTAACAAACATATTTAATGAAGTTAAGTCAATGATGATGCGACATCCACCATCTTATTTGGGTTTAGTGAATATATTTGATACGAATTGCAAGGGTTCAGGTTTTCCCATGATACCCTTTGTAATTATTCTCACCAGTTCAGCTTGTCCCGCTTGTTTCTTTAACAGAGAGGGGAAACATACCCTCTGGGGTGAATGTTGACCTGGTGGCAATTTTTCTAGTATGAACTGTATTTGTATTCACTAATGCCATTGAGTATATACTGATCACTCGTGATAAACTCCCATGTGTTAGTATTACTCTATATACTGGTAGGTACCAGACCCACCTACCTCCATGGTTATGGGTGTTCTTCTGTTTCCTGCCGGTCCAACGAGTGTTGCACGTCGTCTGACGTGGCGGTGATGTTGGGGGGTGGCACATTTTCCATGGGGTCCGCTCTGGGCACTGGTCTAAAGAAAACTTTCGTTGATAGAATGCGGACCCCGAGCTTTCATCAGTCCGATATGGTAGACATTGACTGATGGACGTGATGGGGTGCTGCTGCGTAGGAATTACTGTTTTTGGTTTGCTCTATTCCGGCCCTGCCCTGCCCTCATGAGCCGAAAGTTTTGTAAATCCTCTTGCATGTCCTTCATATGCTTTGTGAGGTTTTTGCCAAAGAGCAGTGGGTCTGGCTCAGTGGCTGGGGTATGCACAACCCTGCAATGTAGGATTTATGGCAGGTCTTATGACTTGTTTACGAAGGTTGTGGTCATCTCCATATTTGTCCATGGAACAAGGACAAAAAGATTTGATGGCTGGCGTCAGGCTTTTAACGGCCTCCTGTACGTGGGATTTCCACGTAGCTGTCCACAACACCTAGCAGCTCTCCCTGTTCCTGCACCCCTTGCATACTCCCGAGATCGTCAGCCATTGCCCCTGTTCTTGACCTGCCCAGTCCTGGTCACCAAAGCTATCCTCTGGAAAGGAGGAAGCAATGGACAGTGCACAAGGCACTGTGGAGGGAGTGCCTGACCCCCCTCTGTGAGAGCGCCCCTCCTGGGGTGCACCTCGCTGGAGCTCCTGCTCCAAGAGCCGCTCCATGCGGCTCAGGCGGCTGTCTCACCCCCACCTGGGTGGAGAGACGTCCCTGTCCGATAAGTCGGAGCCACCGGCCGGACGCCTCTTCCATGGCTTTACTTCCAGCACGCTGCTCAGGCGCTAGCTGGCTGGGTTCGTCGCGGTGTCGTGGCATAGCGGACTGCCCGGTAAGCAGTCCTACCACCTTATTGCCACCCCCCATGAGATGGAACGCTCCTCCGTGTAGTCGAGCGGGGGCAGGTCTGTTCAGGCGGCTGTCTTTCCCTCCGTGCGGTTGGAAAGACATCCCGTCCGATAAGTCGGAGCCACCGGCCGGACGCCTCTTCTGTGGCGGTACATCTAGCCCGCTGCTTAGGCGCTAGCTCCTCTGTGGAGTCGAGCGGGGGACAGGTTTGTTCTAGAGCCTTTCTTCTCTGCCGGACAGCAGAAGGCTCCCAGTGAAAGAAAAACCCGGCCTCAGCTTACCTGACGGTCCGTTCTTTCACCTCCGTAGCGGGAGCGCCTGATTCCGATGTGGCCGCTGTTGCTCAGCTGGACATAATGCTGCGCATGCGTGCTGAGCGGGTTCTTCATGGAATCACTCACGTGGCTCCAAAGTAAAATTAGCTCACAAGTTGCCATAACTCTTGCAACATTTTAAAACTCACAGATCTCACATACTTTACACCAGTTCATGATTTTTTCCTAATGGTTAAGACAACAATCAAACAATTTTAAAGGGAACATTTAAATTTTAAGACTTCAAAGTCAAGTCAAAGATGCATTAGTAAATTTGCAGATGATGCTAAAATATAGTGTATAGGAGACAATGAAAATGGTTTTCAAGAATTACAGCAGGATATTGATAAGCTTGGCAAGGGACCTAAGGAATGGCCAAAATAATTTAATTTAGATAACTGTAAAATGCTGCATTTGTGGAAGACAAGCCATGACAGGACCTACACAATGAATGGTAGGGCCGTTATAGAGTGTTATAGAGCAGTGGAATCTTGGAGTACAAGTATATAGCTCCTTGAAAATGGTGTCTCAGATAGAATGGGTGATGAACAGGCTTTTGTCATGCTAGCTTTCATCAAACAGACACAAAAATAGAAGTTGGGCCGAAGTAAAATAGTAAGATTAAACGAGAACTTACCAGTTTGAAGTTTGTTCTTTATTTTATGAGGAGTAACGTTGAGGGATTACGTGCCCTCCGCTCCCACCCTTGGTCATATCCTTAACTGGTATCTCTTCTCTAATCTTACTATGTTTAGTCATTACAGTTATCTGTGCTTTGAAGAATGACACGCATGCGTCCTGGTGGGGTTCTTCATGTATTCCCTCAACGTTACTCCTCATAAAATAAAGATCAAACTTCAAACTGGTAAGTTCTCGTTTAATCTTACTATTCTTTCCCATTGTGTAAATGATTTATCTATAGTAGGTTTAAACGACGGATTATTGACTATTGCCATTAATAGATTTCTTAATTAAACATAGCATGATAGTTTCTAGTAATTTCAATTCCCAAATATTTACATTTTTCCATGGCTATTTTAAAGAAGAATTTTAAGAGATGTGTTGAGTCTTTCGGTTTTATCGACATAATTTCACTTTTGTTCCAGTTTATTCTGTATCCTGAGAAAGATCCAAAGTCCTCAATTAGATTTACTATGTTTGGTATACTAGTTTGGGGTTTTGTGACGTACAGTAGTATATCGTCTGCATATAAAGATATGTTATTTGAATATTTTGTATTATAACCGTAATTAACCGGGTGTGTTCGGTTTTTTTCAGCTAAAGATTCAATTACCAGAGCAAATAACAGCGGTGATAATGAACATCCTTGTCTATTGCCCCTTGATAATTGGAATTTCATAGATAGTATATTATTAGTTAATATTCTAGCCGTAGGTTTGTTATATAATAATTTTATCCATGCGATGAAGTTCTCTCCCATTTGAAATATTTGCAATACTTTAATCATATAATCCCATTCTACTTGATCAAATGCTTTTTCTGCATCCATTGAAATGATTGATAACTCTTGTTCTTGAGGTTTGTGTGAATGCATTATGTTAAGCAGACGTCTCAGGTTATTAAATGAGTGTCTCTTGGGTATAAATCCCGTTTGATCCTCGTTTATTAATTTACTAACATATTTACTTAGTCTTCCAGCTAGTGTTTTCGCTAATATTTTTTGATCCGTATTTAACAATGCAATAGCTCTATATGAGCCTGGTTCTTCTGTGTCTTTATCTTTTTTAAGTATTAATGTAATTGTTCATTCTGTTAGTGTTTCAGGTAGGATTTGTTCTTTAAAGGCATATGTATACATTTTCTGTAAACGTGGTGTAACTATGTCGTAAAAACATTTATAAAATTTGTTACTGAATCCGTCTGGTCCTGGTTTTTTCCCATTCTTTAGTGTGTCTTCTATCTCCTTAGATGTAATTTGTGCTCCCAGTTCCTCGTGTTCTTTCAATTCTAGTTTTGGAAGATTACAATTGTCCAGGAACTTTGAAACTTTATTATTGTCTGTTAGTGTTTTGGATGTGTATAAATTATGGTAAAATTGAGCAAATCTTTTATTGATATCATTGGGTAGTGTTAATAATTCCCCTCTATCTGATTTAATCTTTAAAATTGCGTGGTCTTTTTCCCGTTTTTCAGTTGGCGTGCCAGAAGTTTGTGGGGTTTATCCCCAAATTCAAAGTGTTCCTGTTTTGTAATTTGGAATAGTCTTATAACTTTCTCTGATAATAACTTATTTAGTTTAAATTTCAATTTTAATATTTTATTATATTTATCCATAGTTGGATCTTTAGCATTATCTATATCTAGTTGTCTGATTTGTTCTTCTAATTGTCTTTGTTCGTTCTTATTCTTTTTGTTTTGAAAAGCTTGGTATGAGATAATGACTCCTCTAATAAATGCTTTGAAGGATTCCCATAGTAAAGTGGGCGGTATGTCTGGTGTATCGTTTGTCTCAAAAAATAGGTCCATCTGTTTTTTTAGAAATGTACTCCCTTGTGGGTCTTTTAAAATTTGCAAGTTAAACCTCCAGAACGATTTATTTGTAGACATTCCTTCCAGTTTTAAAAAGAAAGTTAGCGGGGAGTGATCTGAAATCGTATTGGTGTGATATTTAAGGTTCATAGTGTAAGGGATTAGTTTTGTATCCGCTAGGAAATAATCTATATGTGAGTATGTTTTGTGTACCGTTGAATAAAATGAGTATTCTCTTCCAGTCGGATTCGCGATCCCCCAAAGTCTGTTATGTTTGTGTTTTTTTGTGTATGTATTTAAGAGTTCACTAGTTTTAGATTTCATAATACCTCTTTGTTTTTGCATCGATTTATCTAAGTATGGGTCTAAAACACAGTTGAAGTCTCCTCCAATTATAACATTTTGGTAGTTGAACTCTGCAATTGTATTCAAGATATTATTGAAAAATTGAGGATTATCAAAATTGGGCGCATATATATTTACCAAGGTGATTGGTGCAGCATGGATCTCTCATGTAACTATAAGATATCTCCCTTCCTTATCTGATATAATGTTCTTTGATTTAAATGGTATTCCTTTGCGAATAATAATTGCGGTGCCTCTGGATTTCGAGGTGTGTGAAGAGTGATATGTTTGGCCTATCCAATTCACCCTCAATCGCATCTGATCTTGGTGTTTAAGATGCATTTCTTGTAAATAAAAGTAATGTCTGTGTTGTATGATTTCAACTGAGCTAGTATCTTGCCCCTTTTGATTGGTTCATTAATATCCCTTATGTTCCAGCTACAGAATGTGATTCCCCCCATTTTCTTTTGTTTATCACCTTGCATTTTCGCTGATTTTAATACCCTTAATTATTATGGTGCATCCATACCTCAGGACTCTGGATATTTGGGGAACGTTTATGTTACTGACTTCCTTTGGTAGATCCCTTTTGCAATTGCCCTTAAAAAAAACCACATAGTTGTGACATATTGTGATAAAAAAAAAATTGAACAAGTGAAATTACAGTGTCTAGAGTAGTCGACACTGTAATGAGTGACCCACATGTCTGTGGGGTTTGACATCAATTTGAATTCTGATGTTGCTGTTATGCAACTAGCTCCACTCCCTTTATTACTCTTAGACTAGGAGGGAGGGACCTTTTCAAAATCAGTTGTATTTCACCCAATTACAGTATATATATATTTCATTAAGACTTATCAAATCGTATGTTCAGCTACTGTGAAACTTATATATCTAACACTTTTATCTACTAACTATTTATAGTATTGGTTATGCCTTTGATAATAGTCAGCTGTCGCTGAGAGGGTTAACCAGAATCAGGCTCTTGGAACTATGCCAGGTGCCTGAGTCTCCTCCCTTCCCCACACGAAGTACATAGCAGTAAAACTTGTGATATCATCAACGTTAGTTCTAAAATTTGTTATTTCTTATTTCTTTATCCCTGCTTAACTGTCTCGCTCTATATACGGGATAGTCTGTCTTTTTAAAACATTATTGCATTTTGCCCATTATATACTTCTGGTTAGTTCCCATTTCTATTTCTATATTAGTATTGTTAATTATTGTTAATTCTATTGTTATGTTTTGTGAAACTATTTTAAGATCTTAAACCGCCATTTGTCCTTGTGATGTTTTCCACGTTCGGCTCTCCTGCCCGTCTCTCCGTTGTTAATCAGTCTTTCCTTCATTTTGAACAAAGTGTGTCCTTGAGTTAAATTCCAAAGCGTCCGAGGGAAATATGGTGTCTAGGCCAGCACACTTGGAGATACTCCTCCATTTTAGACTTTTAGAAAATGGTGTTTCTTCCCTTATCTTCGGGCATTCTCTGTGAACTAATAAAGAGAAAGAATTTGTCCATACCGTCCCACTGCATTCATTAATCCTCTGTTTCTGCCACAATCTCTTGGGCATATTTGTACGCTGAGTCCGGATTAGTGAATGATTTCTCCTTTCCCTTGAAAGTAATTTGCATCCTGGCTGGATAAAATATGCCACATCTGACATCTTGAACTCCTTGGAGAATCTGTCTTGTCTGTGAGAACTTTTTCTCTTTTGCACGATCTCATAGGGATAATCCTGGATAGATCGTTTCCAAACGTCATCTTCACTCCGTGTTTAATTTTTTTCATCAGCTCTTCCAGTGCAGAAATGCCCCGAAGTTTGACTATGATCTGTCGTGGGTGGGCTGAATCTACTTGTGATGTTGGCTTAAATCTGGGTACTTGATGTGCCACTTCAATTTTCGGTTCCACGGGTAAATTGAGTACATGTTTGATTAAGTTGGCAGTAAACTAACAGGGGTTGTTTCCCTCTGCTCCCTCTGTTGCTCCCAGTATTCTTAAATTTTGGCGTCTTGAGCGAGCTTCGAGATTGAGGCATTTATCCGAGACTTTCGCCAGATGACACTTGAGGCTGTCTAGTTCTAGCTTCATTCCCTGCATATCTTCAGACATTTGTGCAACAGCTATTTCCATGTCTTTCCATGTCTTTCATTGCAGTTACATATGAAGAAACAGTTTCATGCAATGCCTCATGCACAGCTCTTCTTGCACATCATCAATTTGTTTTTTTTTTAAATGCCAATGCAATCAATAACTTTTTGATTGCCAGCATTGATGTTCGACATATTTTCCATCATTTTTGCATTCATATTTTCCATCATTTTTGAATTTCCAGCATCAATATCCTTTCTCAGTTCTCTTACCAAATTATTTATCTCCTCGAGTTCATTTTTCTCCTTAGTAGCCATCTCAGTGTTGGATCTTGTAGCCATTACAGAAACCACTTCAGAGGTCAGTTCTTTAGGTTTCTGGCTTTTCAGCAGCAGTTTTCAGGCTGTTCTCTGAGGGCTGTGAGCTGGAGAAGTTTTTTTTCATTTAAAAGGCTTTATCCTCCGTTTAATTCATGGCACTTATGATGACGTCATCAGCGCGACATCCAGTGACTCTGGTAAGTTTTTGAATCGGTCCCGACCTCCAAACGCGATTTTAACGCGAAAAATCGCATATTTTCAGCAGCGGAGCTAAATGGTGCGACCGCTAGTCCAGCATGGCGCCACCGGAAGTCAAACATGGGTTATTAATACCATGATGCTAACTTGCATACATGGCCATTGTTCTTAACCGGACCATAGTCATCAGCAATATCTTGAGACTATTGAATAACAATAAAGAAACTTTCTTTCATCTCATAGGTACTAGCAAGCTCAGTGCACATAGAAACATAGAAAATAGAAAAGAGGTGCAGGAGGAGGCCTTTCGGCCCTTCAAGCCAGCACCGCCATTCATTGTGATCATGGCTGATCGTCCCCTATCAATAACCCTTGCCTGCCTTCTCCCCATATCCCTTGACTCCACTAGCCTCTAGAGCTCTATCTAACTCTCTCTTAAATCCATCAAGTGACTTGGCCTCTATAAATTCCATAAATTCACAACTCTCTGGGTGAAAACGTTTTTTCTCACCTCAGTCTTAAATGACCTCCCCTTTATTCTAAGACTGTGGCCCCTGGTTCTGGACTCGCCCAAAATTGGGAATTTTTTACCTGCATGTAACTTGTCCAGTCCTTGTATAACCATATAACCATATAACAATTACAGCACGGAAATAGGCCATCTCGACCCTTCTAGTCCGTGCCGAACACGTATTCTCCCCTAGTCCCATACACCTGCGTTCAGACCATAACCCTCCATACCTTTCCCGTCCATATAACTATCCAATTTATTTTTAAATGATAAAAAACGAACCTGCCTACACCACCACCTTCACTGGAAGCTCATTCCACACAGTCACCACTCTCTGAGTAAAGAAGTTCCCCCTTATGTTACCCCTAAACTTCTGTCCCTTAATTCTCAAGCCATGTCCCCTTGTTTGAATCTTCCCTACTCTCAGTGGGAAAAGCTTATCCACGTCAACTCTGTCTATCCCTCTCATCATTTTAAAGATCTCTATCAAGTCCCCCCTTAACCTTCTGTGCTCCAAAGAATAAAGCCCTAACTTGTTCAACCTTTCTCTGTAACTTAGTTGCTGAAACCCAGGCAACATTCTAGTAAATCTCCTATGTACTCTCTCTATTTTGTTGACATCCTTCCTATAATTAGGCGACCAAAATTGTACACCATACTCCAAAATTGACCTCACCAATGCCTGGTACAATTTTAACATTACATCCCAACTTCTATACTCAAATCAGCTCTGATTTATAAAGGCCAGCACACCAAAAGCTTTCTTTACCATCCTATCTACATGAGATTCCACTTTCAGGGAACTGTGCACAGTTATTCCCAGATCCCTCTGTTCACCTGCATTCTTCAATTCCCTACCATTTACCATGTAATTTTACTTCGGAGTCACGTGAGTGATTCCATGAAGAACCCGTTCAGCACGCATGCGCGGCATTACGTCCAGCAGAGCAACAGCGGCAGGCGGGAGTCGGGCTCTCCCGCTATGGAGGTGAAAGAACGGACTGTCAGGTAAGCTGACGTCAGGTTCCTTCACAGGGAGCCATCTGCTGTCCGGCAGAGAAGAAAGGCCCTGCAACAAACCTGTCCCCCGCTCGACTCCACGGAGGAGCGTCCATCTGGGGGGGGGGCAGCAACGGAACAAACCTGTCCCCGCTCGACTCAACGGAGGAGCGTTCCTTTGGGCAGCAACGGAACAGACCTGTCCCCGGCTCGACTCCACGGAGGAGCCTTCCTTCGGGGGGGGGCAGCAACAGAACCGACTTGTCCCCGCTCTACTCCACGGAGGAGCGTTTCCATCGCAGGGGCAGCAACAAGGCGGTAGGACTGCATACCCGGCGCTCCGCTATCCCGACACCATGCCGAGCCCAGCCCCGCTAGCACCTCAGCAGCGGGCTGGAAGTAACGCCACAGAGGCGGCTGGCCGGTGGGTCCGACTTATCGGACGGGACGTCTTTCCACCCACACGGGAAGAAAGACAGCCGCCTGCACAGACCTGCCCCCGCTTGACTCCACGGTGGAGCGTTTCATCTCGCGGGGCCAGCAACAAGGGGGTTGGCCCGCTTACCGGGCGGTCCGCTACCCCGACACCATGACCGAGCCTAGCCCCACTAGCGCCTGAGCAGCGGGCTGGATGTAAAAGCCAAGGAAGGGCTTTCCAGCCGGTGGCTCCAACTTATCGGACGGGGACGTCTCTCCACCCAGGCGGGGGAGAGACAGCCGCCTGAGCCGCATGGAGCGGCTCTTGGAGCAGAAGCTCCAGCGAGGTGCACTCCAGGAGGGGCGCTCTCGCAGAGGGGGGTCAGGCACTCCCTCCACAGTGCCTTGTGCACTGTCCATTGCTTCCTCCTTTCCAGAGGATAGCTTTGGTGACCAGGACTGGGCTGGTCAAGAACAGGGACAATGGCTGAAGATCTTGGGTGTATGCAAGGGGTGCAGGAACAGGAAGAGCTGCAAGGTGTGGTGTGTGGTGGACAGTTACATGGAAACCCCATGTGCAGGAGGCGTTAAAAGCTGACAACAGCCATCACATCGTTTTTTCCTCATTCCATGGAGAAATACGGAGATGACCACAACCTTCGTAAACAAGTCATAAGACCCCAGCCACTGAGCCAGACCCACTGCTCTGTGGCAAAAACCTCACAAAGCTTATGAAGGACATGCAAGAGGTTTTACAAAACTTTCGGCTCATGAGGGCAGGGCTGGAACGAGTAACCAAAAACAGTAATTCCTACGCAGCAGCACCCCATTGCATCCATCAGTCAACGTCTACCATATCGGACTGATGAAAGCTCGGGGCCCGCGTCACCAAAAATCTTATTTAGACCAGGGCCCAGAGCGGACCCCATGGAAAATGTGCCACCCCCCAACGTCACCGCCACGTCAGATGACGTGCAACACTCGTTGGACCGGCAGGAAACAGAAGAATACCCATAACCATGGAGGTAGGGGGGTCTGGATCCTACCAGTTTATAGAGCATACCAACACATGGGAGTCTATCATGAGTGATCAGTATATACTCAATGGCATTAGTGAATACAATTCATACTAGAAAAATTGCCACCAGGCCAACATTCACCCCAGAGGGTATTTTTCCTCTCTCCGTTAAAGAAACAAGAGGGACAAGCTGAACTGGTGAGACTAATTACAAAGGGTGTCATGGGGAAACCTGAACCCTTGCAATTCGTATCAAATATATTCACTAAACCCTAAAAAGATGGCGGATGTCCCATCATCATTGGCTTAACTTCACTAAATATGTTTGTTAAGTATATACATTTCAAAATGGAACCGGTTGTTACTGCCAAACAACTAAATTCCAAAGGATACTTCATGGCAAGCATTCATCTTAAAGATGTTTACCATTTAGTACCATTCATAAGGATCATCGCAGATACCTGAAATTTAACTGGATGGGGCAGCTATAGCATTTTAAAACGTTACCGAATAGGCTCACATCAGCCCAAGAGTGTCACCCAGACACTAAAACCAGCTCTCGCAACATTCAGAAGATAAAAACATATTGTCATGGCATATCTTGATGATATCCTAAATGGTAGGCAAGACCATGAATTTGACTATGTTAGCTGTTCAGCTACCAAACAGTTATTCAAAACCTTGGGGTTCTCTTACATCCAGATAAATCTAAGTTGAAGTCATCCTCTATCATGGATTACTTGGGCTTCACAATTAATTCAGTCTACGTGACTAACATTGCCAAGAGACAACATAGTTGATTTGGCACAATCGTACAACAATTTAATGGTCAACAAACTACCAGCTACGCGACAAGTAACAGAGTAATTGGGATAATGGTAGCAGCATTTCCAGCTACATAATTCGGACCTTTGTACCAAACTTGACATACAGGTCATTATGATCGTTTCATGAAGTTACCCACTGAAGTAATATCAGAATTACAGTGGTGGGCAAAAAACGTTTGACATAGTTTCAGCCTATTATCATCACTAACCCTACGTCATTTATCCAAACAGATGACAGTGCTCAAGGCTGGGGAGCAACTAACTATATCCAGCACAAGTAGTAGATGGACTAACCCAGAATCATCGTTACCACTTACACTGGGCATTAATTCTCTAGAGATGTTTCGGTGACTTTTTATGGTTTAATAGCATATGCATAAATATGCATCACTTGCATGTACGGTTATAAATAGATAATACTACGGTGGTGGCCTACATTAACCATATGGGCGGCATAAAATCGGTATCATGCGACAAGTTGGTCAACATAATTTGGCAATGGTGTGTCCAAAGACATATTTCGCTATCAGTAACTTACTTACCAGGTAAGCTAAATACAGCGGCAGACACCAGATCATGTAAATTTAATGACAACATCGAATGGATGTTAAAACCCCAAAAATATATTTTTTTCACAAAAGTTATCAAGCAATATGGCACGCTAGATATCGATTTATTTGCATCTAGACTAAATCACCAGGTACCTATGTATGTCGCTTGGGAACCAGACCCTGAGGCAGCAGCGGTAGATGCGTTTGCGGATTGAGGAAATATTTATTCTATTCATTTCCTCCCTTTTGCCTCATCAGTCGGGGGCTACGCACAAATGGACTCTGCCTCAGGTATTTTGATAGTACCCGACTGGCCTACACAGCCATGGTTCCCAATACTCCATGACATGGTTGTTGTAACTCCGATGGTATCCCCCAGTGACCCAGAGTTAATAATACCCAGTGTTGGGCACAGGCCACCCGTGCCATGAGAAAATCAAACTCTTGGGTTGCAGATACTGCAAAAACCACTTCTGGAACTGGGATTATCATAACAAACCGTTGACACCATGTCAGCATCCCTCTGAACATCCACTAAAAAACAGCACTTGTCCAGCATCAAAAAATGGGAGAAGTACTGCTTGGATACAGGGACCACCTACTCAACTGCTACAGTTACCAACGTACTGGAATTCCTGGCGAACCTTCACCACGATGAAGGACTTCAGCTACAGAGCCATCAACACAGCTAGAATTGCCCTGCCTGTCTATTTAAAACCAGCTCCAGGACAACAGGCCATGGGGTCCCACCAGCTGGTGGTCAAACTAATGAAGGGTATTTACAACTCTAACCCCTAGACCAAGGTACACCCATATATGGGATGTCAGTGTGGTCCTGACATATCTCAGGGGATGCCCACCAGCCAGATCCCTCAACCTGAAACCATCTATGCTCAAAACACTCATGTTGATGGTACTTGTAGCTGCACAGAGGGTCCAGTCACTACATCTATTGCGACTGGACACCATGCTCACAGCTCCAGACCAGATCTCTGTCATTATATAGGGAATGATCAAACAGAGCAGACCAGGAACACCTAATCCAGTCGTGGAATTCCGGGCGTACCCAGAAACACGGTTATATGCCATGACCCTATTATCCTACATAGACACAACCAAAATATTCGAGGGAGATGAAAAGCCTTGTGGATTAGCCATAAAAAACCTTATGGTCGTGTGACGAGCCATTTCGAGATGGCTCAAGCAGGTGCTAAAAGCTGCTGGGATAAAAACTAACATGTACAAAGTTCATAACACCAGGGCAGCATCCACGTCGACGGCTAAAAGAATGGACGTGCCTATAAACCACATACTGGCTACAGCAGGATGGTGGGGGGAAAGACCGTTCAGAAATTTTATAATAAGTTGTTGGCAAAACCTGTTTTATTTGCAGGAAAGATTTTACAGACTGCAAATATTAATTTAAGCCCAGGAGAACAATTTAATTTCTTTATTGTTATTGTTAAAACATACCATTGTGTTTTTCTACAAACAGACTCATTGGTTGATTATGATAACACACTTCCTCCCTCAAAGACTTCGGCAGTGATGTAGTAATAACTGTTACACGATTTGAAATCACAGAGCTTTGAAATCTTCACGGAATCACTCACGTGACTCTGAAGTAAAATAGTAAGATTAAACGAGAACTTACCAGTTTTTAAGTTTGATCTGTATTTTATGAGGTTACAATGAGGGATTATGTGCCCTCCGCTCCCACCCTCAATAATATGGGTCAAATTCATCAACTGATGGCTCCTTGTCTTTACTGTGTTTACTTCAATAACTGTGTCTATCTGTGATTCCACACCGCTGCTTTGAAGTATGCCGCGCATGCGTGCTGAACGGGTTCTTCACGTAATCCCTCATCGTAACTTCTCATAAAATACAGATCAAACTTCAAACTGGTAAGTTCTCGTTTAATCTTACTATTTTTCATGTTTCTATTAGATACCCACTCATCCTTCTAAATTCCAGTGAATACAAGCCTAGTCTTTTCAAACTTTCCTCATATGACACTCCCGCCATCCCACGGATCAATCTCGTGAACGTACACTGCACTGCCTCAATCACAAGGATATCTTTCTTCAAATTAGGACCCAGAGACCGAGCCAGAAATTGACTAAAGACTGTGTTGTTTGTGCTGAGATCAGTTGCTTAAAGCATAGTCATCTTAAAATTACTGCTCCCATTAGGAATACAGTAGAAGAATATTTGCATAATAATTTACTGATATACTTTGCACAGTACAATGAGGGTACGCTATTAGAGTGGTCATATAAAAGACACCCTGCATAATGTTAGTGAACAGCGGGTGAACAACCAATCATTTATTGTCCCACTTATGATGCTCTAGAGAATGACAAAGCAGCACATGCAGTGTCAATTGTTCTAACACATAAATGCTTCTCTAGGCTCAAACTGAAAGCCACAAAAACCTCTGTTACTTCCGTTTAAAGTTAACTCGCATATTGCGTCGCGCCTGGGTCTTGTGGGAGGCTACCAGTAAAGTTTTGGGAATGATACTGGGACTCCCAATCATCCCTCCAGATAAACGTGGGCTGGAAATTTACAAAGCAGAAAATATAGGCATTATTAGGGATGGGATATGGCGAGGACATGAAGATGTTCTGCCTTATGCCATAGAAAAGACAGAAGGATTGGTAGGCACAGCCCTGACTAAATGCCAGCACATTGACAGGATTATTGTCTGTCCATACCCTATATATGCCAATGAACAAGCTATATGTGGATTTGGGGCAAAGGCAGATTTGGATTGTACAATGGAAGCTGGGGCATTGAGGGTCGACATCACCAAGGTTGCACATAGAGGAAAAGGGGATTACAGTATAACCACTTATTTAAAGGAATATTAGTATGGTATTCAGACATGTCCTATTACCAATACGACCTTCTGTATTAACCTGCAAATACCCACCAGAATTGGTAAAATCGAGTTGATTGATATACACAAACATAATGAAATCACGATGGAAGTTACTGAGGGAATAAAGAAAGATTTGGGCAAATATTTTCAAAAATATATTACTGAAGTAAGGCTCCAGCCTGAGAATTTACAATGGATTAAGAAACAGCTAAATAATGCCCACAGTACATTCATTAAGGTCATCCAGCACACTGGAAAAATTGAGATGAATATTAAAAAAAATTAAGGAAGCCAGCTGGTGGGATGATATTTGGAACTGGGGTGCAAATGTACAAATTCACCCGTGGGTAAGGATTGCCTCCCACATTGCTATTATTGTGATGGTTTTTATTTTAATATATCAAATGTATGTATTGATGTATGTATTGACTGACTTGGCAAATTACATTTCTTGTATGTTGCAAAACATACTTGGCTAACAAAGTATTATTGTGACTGTGATTGTAATTTCAGGGACATCAAGAAGGATGCCAGATACAAACTATTTCTTCTAATTGGGTGGTGCTCCATTATGCTCCACTATTGAAGTTCTTCAAGTGTCATATCAATGTTGAAATATGCTCCTCTGTAAAGTCAATCAAATGTCATCAAGTACATGTTGAAGGGGAGTGATCAACCATTTTTTGGAGTTAGCAGAGCTGATGAAATTACATAGTACTTGACTGGCAGATACATTGGTCCATCAGAAGTAGTGGGATCAATCCTTGGATTTCCAATTCATGACTGAGACCCCGTTGTCATTTGACTCCAGGTACATCTACCACAAGAACAAGAGTCTTTATCAGTCAATGCTGTTCAGCAGGTGGACGATAATGATATGGTGAGAATTACTTTAACTGAATTCATGTAATTGTGTTCTCGAGATCCATTTGCGAGAAAACTGATTGCGAGTACACGGATTTTACACCGATTTTGGGAAGAGAGTAGTAGATTTTCCCAGTATTTTTGAAGCCAACGTTCTCGAATGAGCGTATAGCGTTTCTCCACTATACAATGTCCAATTGTCCTGAAGCTAGTCTTCAACATAGTCGAAGCGGTCGAAGGAGATCGAAGAATTAAATTCTACATAATTGAAGGAGGTCTTCTAAATATTTGTAGGAGGTTTTTAATTCTCCTAAACACTTCTAAACTCACAAATTAAGTCCCTTTTTGTTGTTCAACATGTCAGTTGATACTCTTTTGAGGTAATGGGGTCAACAGTACAGTTTGCATACAGCTGTGCAAGGCACTTTGGAAAAGATGCAGTTATCATGTATTAATATGAAAAACATTGAAACTGGCACTGCTTAAATGCTCAAATCATTACATGAATTTAATGTGTGTCCAGTATTAGAAGAAACAAGATGCGACTCCACTACCTATCATTATGTAACTAAATGGTTCTGGTTCTGTGCTGATTTTTGGTATGCACATGTCCTAATCTTTGGGTTTGCTCTAAGTTTCTATTTATTATCCACTTCCATATAGAATGTCATGCGAAATATATATCAAGTCTTCATTATGTATTTCTAATTGGCATGTAGCTATTTTTTTTTTGAAGTACATCCTTTCAGGCAACTATTCAAATTTTCTCTTTGGTTCAACAAATGTTTGCAAAAAATACTTCCAACTGCGTTCTTTCCTGAGAAAGTTCAAGAGATTCCCCACTGTGGAAAACTAAAATTTGCTTTGATGTTTGGAATGATTGGCAGACTGGCACAGTATTTAACACGATTGTTTTTTGTTTAGTTAATCAAATGTTAAATATTAATATCTCTGGAGCATAACAAAATATAACTATAGTTTTGCAACAGCATTTTAATCTTACAAGTCCCCATGACTTAAATAAAATGACATGTCTTTAAGCAACGATTAAATAAAAAGAACAGGAAAATCCATGCCAATTTTCAAGATTAAACTTATGACATCTATATATATAACAAAAACTCTCATCTTGTATGTATATATATGTGTTTGTATGTATATATATATTTGTATGTTCCCGAAATACAGTCAAAACGATACACGATAGCGTAACAATTTTTGGGCACCTCGCTCACTATTCGCCTGGGGTGTGCGGGAGCCAGTTTTGTTCCAAATTATTCTATATTTTAAAAGTTATTTAAAAGTTATTCACTTCATAAATTTTAATATATCACTCCCACTTGCCGTGCCCAGGGCCACCCCTGTGTAGTAATACCTCTGTGTTCAGCGTCACAATGGGAGAAGGTCAAAGAAGAGGCTTTTGGTTTCATTTGCAGTTTCTGCTAATTATAGACAATAGAGAATAGACAATAGAATTATGAATGAATGCTGAGCTAATTTCCTAAACAGTCGTCACCTCAGGTATGCCCTGAGGTTTGAGATACAATGCATTCCTATCCTTTCTTTCTTTTATACTGCCTTTGACTCATGTTCATCCTTCCAGGATAGAAATTTCAAATTTGCGTGCGCATTTGGGGGAGTGTTTCCGTGGAGGACTGGCACCCGCCCTGGCATGCCCTGAGCCTGCCCTTCCTCCCATGGTGCATTGTGGCATCAGAGAGAAAGTCAAAGAAGATGACCGCCTGATCCGTGCAAGCGCAGTTGGCGTTCCCCCGCACCTGACCTTATTCCTGTGGTGCAGCGCGGTGAAGAGATGGAATTTGAAATAAATGAATGTCTCGAGGATCTCCAAGAAAGAATGTTCACCATAAACAGCCAAAACTTTAAAGGTTAGATTAATTTCATTTTAAATAAAAGATCATTTTGATTGAAATTTATTTTATTTTAAAGCCTGACTTTCCTCCCGTGGTGCAGTGCGGTGAAGAGACAGAATTTGTAATAACTGAACGTCTCAGGGATCTCCACAAAAGTATGTTCACGATAAACAGCCATAACTTTAAAGATTAGATTTATTTACATTTTCTTAAAAAAAGGGACATTTTGAAAAAAAAAGGACATTTTGATTGAGATTTATTTTTATATATTTTTTAAAACACCATTTTCATCCATTGCTTCATTGTTCATTAACTGATAAAATTGTCTTTAGAAGTTTGTAAATATCTACATCCTGATAAATATTTATCTCTTTTTTACATCATGCCAAGAGGAGGGAGCAAACGAATTGCAGGATGATCAAGGAACAACGCAAAGTGACATCGAGAATAAGTAGGGAGCAGAAGGGAACAAGACACATAACAAGAAAGAACTGAACGTCTAGAGAATTTCTGAGAAAGACCACAACACAGAATGAATGAAGAGAAGGAATAGGAAAGAACTGAATGTATCCAAGATCTCAGAGAAAGATTGCAAGACAGAAGGAATGAAGAGACAACAAGAAAGAACTCAACGTCTCGAGGATCTCTGAGAAAGAGCACAAGACAGAAGGAATGAAGGGACGCAACAAGAAAGATCTGAATGTCTTGAGGATTTCCGAGAAAGAACGCAAGACAGAAGGAATGAAGAGACGGGAGATGAAAGCACTAGAAGACTGGCTGAACAGCGGGCCAGAGATACAACAAGATGAAATGCATGACTCGCAAGGAGGAATCTTTCTGCTGATGTTGGTGAAATGTCCAAGGTTTACCCTCAGTATCGAGCGTACCATTTCTCAGGAGAAACTGGCAACTTTTGCCGCACGAAGGGTAAGGTGAACATTACTCCTCTGCGAGCACTCCCTGATGACCTCATGAATTTGTATACAAGTGACACACCACAATCAAACAAGTTCAGAAAGAATATTAGACAATACAACTGACGTTATTCGTCATTCTTTCAACTGATGTCATTCGATGCCAAGGCATGGATGGAATTCTTCAATGATCATACAAGGACAGATTCATCATTACCTTGGCTTGTTGATGTCTGACCGACCAGCAAAGTCAATTCTTGCAGATCTATTGCTTGGACCCCCAAGATAGCATTTAATTGCGAATGGGTATACTGCGAAATGCTGGTATTCAAAGGGAAACTGTTCAAATGCTAAGACAAAACAACCGTTACATTACTTCACTTGAAATGGCAAAGGAAAGAATTATTGTATTGTATTGTATTCAAATTTATTGTCATTGTCTCAATTAGAGACAACAACATGAATTTTCCTTACAGGCAGTAGCATAAAAATAAATAAATAATAAATAATAAAACATATTAAAAATAAAATTGAATTAAAAAAAGAAAAGCACAAACACAGAAAGTCCACGACACAACATAACACAGTGGCACCAAGGTGAGGAAGGCACCATAGTCCAGCCAGCCTCCCGCCCGATCTTCCCAGATGTTCATCCGTGGTCTGGGCCTTCCGAGCACACGCAGTCGCCGCACCGGGCGGCCCGATGTTCAGGCCCTCACGCCGGGCTGGTGGAATGCCGACGCCGATCCCCGACGGTGAATATCCTCCTCCTCAGCGGCCGGACCTCCTGATCAGCCTCCTCCCGCAGCCGGAGTCCGCAGCTCCCGATTCCGCAGGCCTAGCCGGGCGGAGTCGCAGGACCCCGCGTTGTTGATCAACACTGCCCGCGTTGGGAGCTCCGCAAACCGCAGCTCCATGATGTCGGTGCAGCAGGTCCAGCACTCCGGGCTCCAGACGGCGATCCCCGGTAAGGCATCGCCAGCCCCGCGATGTCACAGCGCTGTCCCGCCGCGGCTGGAGCTATGGTCGATCCCGGCAGGAAAGGCCGCGCCAATCCAGTAGGTAGGCTGCTGGGGGGGGTGAGGACGCGACTCGAATAATAGTCGCGTCCTCTCCAGGAAGCGACCGAACGGCGGTATCCCCCTTACCATGCCCTCTTCCCCCACATTTAAAAAAACATAAAAAACACACTTTAACATAACTAAAAAAACAAACAAAAAAACAAAAAGATGGGGGCTGCTGGCACCAGCACCACCAATACCTGATTACCAGAGGCATCAATTGTCATTGATCCAGATCATCGGGCAGCTTTTGAACAGGAAAGGCGATTTAACACACAAAATGAGGCTGAGGCAAGATCATGGCACATTGTCTTGAATGATGAGTTGAACAGGTACTTTGGATCCACCTTTACTACAGAGGACATAAACAATCTTCCTGATGTACTAGTGGCCAGATGATCTGGGGTGACGGAAGAACTGAACAAAATCCACATTAGCAGGAAATGGTGTTGGGTAGACTGATGGGACTGAAGGCTGATAAATCCCCAGGGCCTGATAGTCTGCAGACCAGGGTACTTAAGGAAATGGCTCTAGAAATCATGGATGCATTGGTGATAATTTTCCAATGTTCTATAGACTCAGGATCAGTTCCTGTGGATTGCAGGGTAGCTAATGTTATCCCACTTTTTAAGAAAGGCGGGAGAGAGATAACGAGGAATTATAGATCAGTTAGCCTGACATCGGTGGTGGGGAAGATGCTGGAGTCAATCATAAAATAGGTATGTTACAAAACCTACCTGAATCGCCATTGGGAATCTGCCCACAGCCAGGTCCGTGATTTTGACGCTGTTTGGAGGGGGCGGGTTTAAAACGCGATTTTTACTAGGCTGTACTAATCGCAGATGTTCAGCCTAGTAAATCATTAACGAAAAATCGCTGCAAGACCCGGTCGCAAAAGGTATTATTAGTTTTATAGGCCTCGATAATATAGTTATAATAGTTTTAAAATTACTCTCTCATTCCGCAACCTCTCGCAGCCCCAGGCTTTTATAAAGCAAACAATTAAAGGTATGTACCTTATTTTTACATTAAATGGGGCATACATATAACCCTATATATCAAGTTATCTATAGCGAGTAGTTCATTTTGGGCTTTTTATATCCCGCAGTATTTTTCTCGGCATTTGAGGGCACTAATCCAGCGCGATGTCAACGTTCTAAACCAGCGCGTTCCACATGAACCCACTAGAAAGCCGATTTAAATGGGCATTTATTTACAGCAATTGAACACTAAATTCCTTCCATTTGGCCTATAAATTAATGTAAATTAGATATAAAAATCATGTCATATTGTGAATTATTTGTGAATAATCTTTGGACACTTAGGCTATTTAAAAATGTTAATCTTTCCTTAAGAAATGGGCTTTTGACTATCCAAGATCACAGCTTTTTTGTAATGTCCATTGAAAATCAATAGGGAACAAGATGCTAATTTCCGAGTATGAAAATGGCCATAACTTTTTTAATACTTGAGATATGAAAGTGAATTTGGTGTCAAATTAAACTTATTGTTATGCTTTATCTGATGGGATAAATTGCAGACTTGATTTTTAAAATCTCAAAATTTTGTAACATTGCTACATAAAAGATGAAATAGCGACACATTTGGATAGCAGTGACAGGATTGGTCCGAGTCAGCATGGATTTTCGAAGGGGAAATCATGTTTGATTAATCTTCTGGAATTGTTTGTGGATGTTACTGAGAAAATGGACAAGGGAGAGCCAGTGGATATAGTGTACCTGGACTTTCAGAAAGCATTTGATAAGGCCCCGCATAGGAGATTAGTGGGCAAAATTAGAGCACATGTTATTGGGGGCAGAGTGCTGACATGGATAGAAAATTGGTTGGCAGACAGGAAACAAAGAGTAGGGATTAATGGGTCCCTTTCAGAATGGCAGGCAGTGACTGGTGGGGTACCGTAAGGCTCGGTGTTGGGACCACAGATTTTTACAATATACATCAATGATTTAGATGAAGAGATTCAAAAATAACCTTATCAAATTTGCAGATGACACAAAGCTGGGTGGCAGTGTGAACTGTGAGGAGGATGCTATGAGAATGCAGGGTGACTTCGATAGGTTGGGAGAGTGGGAAGATGCATGGCAGATGCAGTTTACTGGGGATAAATGTGAGGATATCCACTTTGGTAGCAAAAACAGGAAGGCAGATTATTATCGAAATTGTGTCAATTTGAGAAAAGGAGTAGTACAAAGGGATCTGGGGGGTCCTTGTTGATTAGTCAATGAAGGTAAGCATGAAGGTACAGCAGGCAGTGAAGAACGTGAATGGCATGTTGGCCTTCATAAAAAGAGGAGGAGTATAGGAGCAAAGTGGTCCTTCTGCAGTTGTATAGGGCCCTAGTGCCACACCTGGAGTAATGTGTGCAGTTTTGTTCCCTTAATTTGAGGAAGGACATTATTGTTATTGAGGGAGTGCAGCGCAGGTTTACAAGGTTAAATCTCGGAATGGCGGGACTGTCATATGCTGAGGGAATGGAGCAACTGGTCTTGTACACTCTGGAAATTAGAAGGATGAGAGGGTTTCTTATTGAAACATATAAGATTATTAAGGGTTTGGACATGCTAGAGGCAGGAAACATGCTCCCGATGTTGGGGGAGTCCAGAACCAGGGGCCACTGTTTAAGAATAAGGGGTAAGCCATTTAGAACGGAGATGATGAAAAAAAATTTCACACAGAGAGTTGTGAGTCTGTGGAATTCTCTGCCTCAGAGGGCAGTGGAGGCCGGTTCTCTGTATACTTTCAAGAGAGAGCTAGATAGGACTCTTAAAGATAGCAGAGTCAGGGGATATGGGGAGAAGGCAGGAACGGGGTACTGATTGGTGATGATCAGCCATGATCACATTGAATGGCGGTGCTGGCTCGTAGGGCCGAACGGCCTACTCCTGCACGTATTGTCTATTGTCTATTGGAACGATGTCAGCACAGCATGATGAACGTTCGGAAATATGGCAATGCTTCTCTCTTCTTTACAATCACTTGAAATCTGAACTGGAGCAAATTCCGACAGCACCTCTTTCTGAATCAGCAGCCATGTGATAGACCAGACTTGATTGCAAAAATATTCGATCTAAAAAGAATGCTATTCATCAAGTACCTCACTGGACCAGATGGCCTCTTTGGGAACTGTATAGCTTTTGTCTCAACTGTGGGATATCAGAAGATAGGATTGCCTCATTTGCACTGTCTGCTGTGGCTTGACAAAGCGAGTAAGCCAAGACCACAAGATTTTGACAGATTTGTGCAAGCTGAAATACCAGACCCGCAAGTAGATCCTGAGCTGCATGGATTGGTACTGAAGCACATGATTCATGGACCATACTGCGACAACACCTCTCCATGTTGGAAGAATGGAAGTTGCAGTGAGAGATTCCCAAAGCCATTTATCGAGAGGATGAGGTGTGGAGATGATCCAAATCCTCTGTACAGGAGAAAGTCTCCAGACCAGGGGTGCCTGCCAAAAGTTTGTCTGTTTTTTTGTATATTATTAAGTTTTTACTATGTGGTAAAAGTCTGTGTAAATGTTCTCCGGTTTGTTTTATGTGGGGTGAGTGGGAGGTGGTCGGGGGAATATTTTTTTCAGTTTATTACCTTGCCGGAGATGCAATTGTTTTACGGGTCGCATCTCCGGTCTCACTGCGGCCTACCATCGATGGAGCTGGAGGCCTCCTGGGGCTGACATTGTGCCCCAGCGCTGGGCATGGACTTAACATCAGAGCCGATCCCTTGCCTGGGATCGCTCCAGCCTGCAGACTTATCATCAAGGGCTTGCAGTCTCCGGAGAGGCTAGTCGGGAGCTCCAACGGCGCAGATGCTTGACCAGCCCCGAAGCGGGGTCCGATCGCCGGCGCGGGGGAGCTGACATCCCCTTGATCCAGGAGCTGATTGCCCAGATGCGGAGGGCCCGACCGCTGGCTACGGGAGTCAAGATCGTCCCGTCAACAGAAGGCTCGAGGCCCCCGACCACAGGAGAGCATGGAAGGGAAGAGATTTTAACTTTGTTTCGCCTTCCATCACAGTGAGGAATGTGGAGGAGTCACTGTGGTGATGTTCATGTTAACATTTATTTTGTGTGTTCTGTTGCTTTTTATTTGTATGACTGTCTTGGTAAATGAAATTCCTCATATGTTGCAAAACATACTTGGCCAACAATGTATTATTGTGACTGATTGTGATTTCAGGGACATGCCAGATACGAACCATTTCTTCTGATTGGGTGGTGCGCCAACATGCTCGACTATTAAAGTTGTTCAAATGTCATATCATCTTGAAGGGGAGTGATCAACCATTTTTGTAGTTAACAGAGCTGATGAAATTACACAGTACTTGACTGGCAGATACATTGGTCCATCGGAAGCAATGGGATCAATCCTTGGATTTCCAATTCATGACAGAGGCCCCGCTGTCATTTGACTCCAGGTACATCTACCACAAGAATAAAAAGTCTTTATCAGAGTCTATGCTGTTCAGCAGGTGGACAATAATGATATGGCGAGAATGACTGAATTCATGGAATTGTGTTCCTGAGATCGATTTGCAAGAACACTGTACTACGCTGATGTACACCGATTTTACTCATGGAACATTAGGAAATGGAAAAGAAGGATGGTTGAGAACAGAGTAGAAGATTTTCCCAGTATTTTTTAAGCCAACGTTTTGGAATGAGTGTATACCGTTTCTCCAAGATGTGGTGACCTCTGATACTTGAGACTGCTTCTCCATCACGTCAAAGAGCCAGTATCCTTCGATTCATTGAAGACACATGATGGAGATATTCTTCCTTCCTTCAAAGACGTCTGCAGAGAAAGAGGTCTGTTGCAAACTGACGACCTTTGGCAACAAACAATGGAATATGCTGAGAGGACAAGGCTCTCCAGTGCAATGAGTGATTTGTTTGTTGTTTGGCTAACGAATACTGACATGAACAATCCCTGACAATTATGGGATCGCTTCAAGAATTCAATGTCCAAAGATTACCTTCAAAGAGAATGGAGAACAATCAGTGATCGAAATATCATGATTGATGAGAGGCATCATGATCAAGCTCTGTTGAATATTCAAGACAAGCTGGAGAATTACAACAAAACACTTTTGTTGTAATACTTTTATTTGCCACGATCAAGAAATGGAAGAATGAACCTTGATGGTGGCAATCCAGAATTGCTGCATGAATTGCAATACAATAGACCTGAACAACAGCAATTTGTTAAAGAGAAGGAGCCTCTGCTGAATGCTGAGCAGAGTGTATGATCAGTTGTGCAACTGCTTGGAAAGGAATATTCCTTATATGTTTTTTATTGATTCACCTGCAGGAACAGGAAAGACATTTCTCACCAATTTGATCCTCTCCAAAGTTAGAGGTAAAGGTGATGTTACTTTTGCTGTAGCATCCTCTGGGATAGTAGTTACTTTAATCCCTTGTGGAAGAATTGCACATTCTTAATTTAAGATACGCATCCAAGTAACCGTGAATACATTGTGCAACATTGAGAAGAACTCTAACACGGCGGATTTGATCAGGAATGAAACTCATTGTTTGGGATGAGTGCCCGATGATTAGGAGGGAGAGCTTTGAAGCAGTGGACAGAACTCTTCGAGATGTGTGTGACAGGAATGAGCCTTTTGGCGGAATTCTTACCATTTGTTGTGGCGATTTTCGACAACTTCGTCCTGTAGTGAAATAGGAAAATGATGCCTATGTTGAAAATTCCTGCATCAAAAAATCCTACTTGTGGAGAATTTTCACCAAATTTCAATCTGGAAGCAATGGTCACAGTTTCATAGTTTCACAATGAGTGTTCAGCTGGTGAGTATCGGGTAGAGAAGAGATTGTTTTATTTGGGAAGTAATGTAATTTTGGAAGATAGGCACAAAGTGCTAGAGTAACTCATTTGGTCAGGCAGCATCTCCGGAGATAAAAGATGAGTCCTTGAGGAGATTCACAGTGGAGCATGTGACATGTGTAGAAAGGAAATGCAAATGCTGGTTTATGCCGAAGATAGGCACAAAGTGCTGGAGAATCAGGCAGCATCTCTGGAGGAAAAGGATGGGTGACGTTTCCGATTCAATTCAATTCAATTCAATTCAACTTTAATGTCATCGCACAAATGCAAGTATCAGTACAACAAAATGCAGTTTTGCGTCAGTCCGTAGTAGTTGTACATAAAGAAAACAAAACAAAAAAAAATAAATTAAATAAAATAAAATAAAAAAAATTTAAAAAAAAATAGAAAGAGGGAAGATACAGAATAATCAGGAAATACTGAATAATTAAACAATGCGGACGGAGGGACCAGAGAAATCTATCGTCGGGACTCCGAGTTCAGCAATGTGATTGTGTTGTTGTAGAAGCTGTTCCTCATCCTACTAGTACGTGGCCTGAGGCTCCTGTACCGCCTCCCTGATGGGAGGAGGGCAAACAGTCCATGGTTGGGGTGTGAGGGGTCTTTGATGATCTTCCCAGCCCGTCTCAGACACCGTTTTCGGTGGAGGGCATCCATGGCAGGGAGCGGGGCACCGATGATGTGCTTCTTTAGGCTGTTGCTCCCTTACTCCAGCATCTTTAGTATAAACCAGCATGTGCAGTTCCTTTCTACACTTTTTGTTTGCTCCACTGCGAAATCTCCTCAATATATTTTTGGAATTCTCTACCCAAGAAGGCTAATGGAACCAACTCATTGGGAATATTCAGCACAAAAAGCTCAATTGATTTTGGGAATAAAGAGAGTAAGGAATCCGGGACTTAGATTAGTTAAGTGTCAAAGCTCAGTCACGATCCAGTTAATTGGAAAAGAAGCTTGAAGGGGACTAATGGTTTACTCTCAAATTTATTTCAATGTCATTAATATGTATGCATTCAAAAAAGAAAATAGCTCACCCATGCATGTGTGAATCATGAAAGAAATTGCCTAGTTGACATTCTACAATGGCATATTTGATTTGTTTAAATGTTATACATTTTTTTGAAGTGTAGCTCTGAATAAAGCAGAACTGCAGAACTTCAATTTTATGAACAAAATAAGAGAATATTTTATCGCCCCTTTGGTTCCTCCAATCATCTGCTTGCTGCCCACCCCATATAACCCTTGTTTGCTCTGACTCATTCTTGAATACAGTTCATGATTCAGTTTCCACAGCTCTCACATTGACTTCCAAAGATAAATAGCAATTTGACGGAAGAAATTCCCCTTCATGTCGGTTTTAAAGGTTAACCCATTATTCTGACATGATGCTCTCTAGTTTTAAACTCCCTCAGCAGGAAATATATCTGCACAACTTCTACCCTGACAAGATTCATCAAAATCTTACTAATTGCAATTAAAACCCCTAGAAATCTTACAAAAACTCAAGAAAGTAAAGGCTCAATCTATTCAATCTTCGCTTTCGACATTTTTACATTACATTTGCCTTTCTAAGGGAAGTCTAAAGAAGGGTCTCGACCCGAAATACCACCATTCCTTTTCTCCAGAGATGTTGCCTGTCCCGCTATGATACTCCAGCTTTTTGTGCCTTTCTAATTGCTTGTTTCAGGTGATGGATAGACATACTGTCTTGCCCTTTTATCACATGGCAGATACTTTCCATCCAAGTGAAAAGTTAATTGTCCCTGGATCAGGTCTAAACTGTCACCTATTTATTAGCCAATACCCCTGCATAAATTGTGGGTATTTCAGCAAATGTATGCTTTACAATTGCTTGACTGTAGAGTCGGAAATTGTTGGAGAAATAATTAAAGTGTCCATTTTGGAACTGGCTGGAGAATCTCCTGAAAATTATGTGGACAAATGAAAACATTCAGTGTGGAACTGACAATATTTTCTAATATGATCTTAATTAATCATGACAGAAAGTGTTCAATAATCATCCATGATATTATTTTCTCATTTCTCTCCTACCTTGAGGAGTCACTATTTTGTTTGTAGCTGTTAAATAGTGAAACTTTCCAACACAATGGTCAACAAAATAGAGAGAGTACAGAGGAGATTTACTAGAATGTTGCCTGGGTTTCAACAACTAAGTTACAGAGATAGGTTGAATAAGTTAGGTCTTTATTCTCTGGAGCGCAGAAGGTTAAGGGGGGACCTGATAGAGGTCTTTAAAATGATGAGAGGGATAGACAGAGTTGATGTGGACAAGCTTTTCCCTTTGAGAATAGGGAAGATTCAAACAAGAGGACATGACTTCAGAATTAAGGAACAGAAGTTTAGGGGTAATATGAGGGGGAACTTCTTTACGCAGAGAGTGGTGGCGGTGTGGAATGAGCTCCCAGTGGAAGTGGTGGAGGCAGGTTCATTGGTATCATTTAAAAATAAATTGGATAGGCATATGGATGAGAAGGGAATGGAGGGTTATGGTACGAGTGCAGGCAGGTGGGACTAAGGGAAAAAAAATTTGTTCGGCATGGACTTGTAGGGCCGAGATGGCCTGTTTCCGTGCTGTAATTGTTATATGGTTATATGGTTATATGATTATTTCTTCCAACCTGACAAACAATGGTGAAAAAATGTCTTATTATTCTGAAATCAATATGCAAAAGTAAGCAGACCTTGTAATGAAAGGAAGATTTTATTTCATATGCTTATTATTCGCAATAAAATGTGAAGTGTACCATACTTATGTAACTGTTCTGGATTCTGAGAATAAAGACATGAGATTGAAATTAGTCATACTCAAAATATCAAACTCCTATAAGGTAAAAATGAAGAGTAAAAGATGATGACTGAAGAAAGGAGAAAAAACATATGACCATGAGTATTAACCTATAACATTCATAGAAAAAATAAGGTGTTTACAAAACAAGGGAAGAAACTGTTTTTTTTAATCCTATCTATGGTTTATTGGCAATATGCTGAAATAAACTTAGCTGGACAGGTACACAAGAAATACAGCAAAAAATATCCCGGAAAACTCTACACTACAAAATACCTAAATAAAATAAAATAACAACAATAAAGTGGCATATGGAGAATTAACGTCATCAAAGTCCAACATGGTGTGTTCCCAGTCACCATCTTGTTAATAATGCTGATACAAAGCTTCAAAAACTCTCCATGACAAAAGTAATATTTGATTTACAGAAGATGTTAACAGTGTGATAATGTTATCATAACCTCACTATAGAGATAAAGCAGAAGTCCCTTTGCCCAGCCTGAACACCTATTGGATATGCAGGATATGTATTGGATATGCAGGTAATTTGATAGGTATCAGGCACAGTTGTAAAAAGTTACTGGGTAGGTTAAATGCACACCTGTGTGGTAGCATGATTGTGATTTCGAGGAGAAACATGACAGTTTGCCTTTCACTACCTGTTATATGCAATCTTTAATAATGAAGTAGATGATTTCCAAGAAAATCTTTATTTTTGAAAATAAGTTTTTCTGTTCAGCCATGGTTCAGTGGGTCTCACAAAAATCTCCTTGTTTGATTGCAGCCTCTCTCTGTTCACCCATATTACTGCCCATGGATTCCCTCTTCCTTATTATGCATTCCCCCAAACATTCATCAGCCAACCGCAAGTTTCATAACAAGAGGATTTCAGTTTTGGAGTAAAAAGGTTCTTCTGCAGTTGTATGGGGCTCTGGTGAGACCACATCTGGAGTATTGTGTACAGTTTTGGTCTTCTAATTTGAGGAAGGACATCCTTGTGATTGAAGCAGTGCAGCGTAGGTTCACGAGATTGATCCCTGGGATGGCGGGACACATATGAGGAAAGACTGAAAAGACTAGGCTTGTGTTCACTGGAGTTTAGAAGGATGAGGGGGCATCTTATAGAAACATATAAAATAGTAAGATTAAATGAGAACTTACCAGTTTGAAGTTTGATCTGTATTTTATGAGGAGTTACGATGAGGGATTACTTGAAGAACCCGTCCAGTACGCATGCGCGGCATACTTCAAAGCAGCGGTGTGGAATCACAGATACACACAGTTATTGAAGTAAACATAGTAAAGATAAGGAGACATCAGTTTATGAATTTGACCCATATTAATGAGGGTAGGAGCGGAGGGCACGTAATCCATCATCGTACCTCCTCATAAATACAGATCAAACTTCAAACTGGTAAGTTCTCGTTTAATCTTACTATTTTACTTCGGAGACACGTGAGTGATTCCGTGAAGATTTCAAAGCTCTGTGATTTCAAACCATGTAACAGTTATTACTACATCACTGCCAAAGTCTTTGAGGGAGGAAGTGTGTTATCGTAATCAACCAATGAATCTGTTTGTAGAAAAACACAATGGTATTTTTTTACAATAACAATGAAGAAATTTAAAATGCTCCCCTGGGCTTAATTTAAATATTTGCAGACTGGAATCTTTCCTGCAAATAAAACAGGTTTTGTCAACAGCTTATAATAAATTTTTCTGAACGTTTTATCACCACCATCCTGTTGTAGCCAGGATGTGGTTTATAGGCACGTCCATTCTTTTTGCCGTTGACATGGAAGCTTGTCCTGTGGAATGAACTTTGTACATGTTAGTTTTATCCCAGCAGCTTTAGTACCTGCTTGAGCCATCCCGAAATGGCTCGTTACCCGACCACAAGGTTTTTTGTGACTGACCCACAAGGCTTTTCATCTCCCTCGAATATTTAGGTTGTGTCTATGTAGGATAATAGGGTCATGGCACATTACCGTGTTTCTGGCGGGTAAGCCCGGATTCCATGACTGGATTAGGTGTTCCTGGTCTGCTCTGTTTGACCATTCCCTGGACAACGATAGAGATCTGGTCTGGAGCTGTGAGCATGGTGTCCAGTTGCAATATGAGTAGTGATTGGACCCTCTGTGCAGCTACAAGTGCCATCAACATGTGTGTTTAGAGCATAGATGGTTCAGGTTGAGGGATCTGGCTGGTGGGCATCCCCTGAGGTATGGCAGGACCACACTGACATCCCATATATGGGTGTACCTGGTCTAGGGGTTTAGAGTTGTAATACCCTTCATAGATTTACCACCAGCCAGTGGGACCCCATGGCCTGTTGTCCTGGAGCTGGTTTTGAAAAGACAGGCAGGGCAATTCTAGCTGTGTTGATGGTACTGTAGCCGAATCCTTCATCATGGTGAAGGTTCACCAGGAATTCCAGTACGTAGTAACTGTAGCGGTTGAGTAGGTGGTCCCTGTATCCAAGGAGTATCTTTCAAGTTGTAGCGGGAGCGCCTGACTCCCGCCTGCCGCTGTTGCCTGCTGAAACGTAATGCGTACTGGACGTGTTCTTCACGGAATCACTCACGGGACTCCGAAGTAAAATTATAACAGGACTGGACAAACAAGATGCATGAAAAATGTTCCCAACGTTGGGCGTGTCCAGAACCAGGGGCCACAGTCGGAGAATAAAGGGGAGGTCATTTAAGACTGAGGTGAGAAAAAACTTTTTAACCCAGAGAGTTGTGAATTTATGGAATTCCCTGCCACAGAGGGCAATGGAGGCCAAATCACCAGATGGATTTAAGAGAGAGTTAGATAGAGCTCTAGGGGCTAGTGGAGTCAAGGGATATGGGGAGAAGGCAGGCATGGATTATTGATCGGGGACAATCAGCCATGATCACAATGAATGGAGGTGCTGGCTCAAAATGCCGAATAGCCTCCTCCTGCACATATTTTCTATGTTTCTATGTATAAGTCAACGAGTAAACAGGGGAACATATTTTGAATAAAAATAAAGATAAAAGTGCTGAAGTAACTCAGGCAGTATCACTAAAGAACATGAATGTGATATTTCAGGTCAGGACCATTCTTCACAGACAGTCTGAAAACGGGAGAACGCTGGAAGAGATGTGGGGATAAGACAAAACCTGACAAGTGATAGGTGGATAGAGGTGAGTGGGAGGTTTAATTGGCTAATTGTTGGGCAAAGGCCAGAGATGAAAAGACATAAAGAGTAAAATAAGGAAAGAAGAGGTGCAAATTGTGAAGCCAGATGAACGAATATAGGTGGAAGGGGCTGAGAAATATGAGATGCATGTGGCCTTACTCTGGCAATGTACGATGCCCAGAACAGAAAGATCAAAAGAAGGGGTGTTAAAATGATTAGCAACCTGAAGATCAAGCAGGCCTTGGCAGACTGAGCGCAAGTGTTTGGCGAAAGTTTGCAGAGTCTATATTGGTCTCATCGATGTAATGGGGGCCCCATTGGGAACACCAAATGTAATAGGGGAGGATAAAGTTAGTGCATGTGAATTTCTGTCTATCTGGAAGGACTGCTGGGGTCTCTGGATGGAAGTAAGGGAGAAGGTATAGAGACAGGTGTTACATTTCCTGCAGTTGCAGGGAATAATACTTATGGAGTGGATAGTTTTTGGATGAAAGGAAGAATAAACCAATGAGTAACAGAAGGAGTGGTCTCTGCAGAAGGCAGAAAGGGATGGGGATAGGAAGATATTACTGCTGGTGAGATCACAATGAAGGTGGCAGAAATGTCGGAGAATGATGTGTTAAATGTGGAGGCTGCTGGGGTAAAAGACGACAAGGGAAACTCTATGCTTGTTCTGTCTGGGGAGGAATGATATTTAGAGCAGAACTATGGGGCGCAGAGGAGTGGGTAGGGGTTCCATCTATGACAGCAGGGCAGAAACCACATTTATTAAAGAAAGACATCTCAGATGTCCTAGAATGAAAAACGTCATCTTAAGAGCAGACGCTGTGGTGACGATGAAATTGAATGGAGGATATTGTCTTTACAAAAGTCAGGGTGGGAGGAGGTGTTCAGATAACTGTGCGAGTTGGTGGGCTTGTACTAGATGTCAGTTGATAGTCTGTTCCCTGCCATGGAGACAGAGAGATCAAGAAAGGGGACAGAGGTGTCACGAGTTTGTCCTAGTGAATTTGAGGGCAGGATGGCATTTGGTGGTAAAGTTAATGAAAGCAGCAAATACTGCACGGGTGCATGAGGCGTCCTTAATGCAGTCATGGAGGTAGAAGAGAAAGAGTTGGAGGAAGGTGCCAGCGAAACCAGGACTATTTGACATAACCAACTGTAATGCCACCCAGGCAACACAATCCTAGAGGTTTTGACGGTTACTAATTGGTTTCGGAATCAGAGACAACACAAACAAGGTAATAATCAGTGCAAGGTTTATTGTGGACCAAACATCTATATTTAACAACTGATACTTAACAACTAATACCTAACAACTTATACTTAATAACCCCCAGTCAGTGCCAGGTGGCTCCACCACACCACTGCTTGCAGTTCCCCCTTGACATGTATTACAGGCATTTTTATACCTAAAAGCCTGAGGATCTATCCTACACTAAAAACAACAGTCGAAACTATTTTTTCAAAGCAGTGATTCTCTTTTGTTACATAAACAAGTTATTTATCATAACAGGCATGAAGCTAGTCTCTATCTATGGGAAGAAAAAAAGTTTATCTTGGTTAACCCGAATGTGGCATTATGATATGGTCTTTCTAAGTTAGCCTAATAAATCTTCCAAAATATCTCAATTTTACTTCGGAGTCACGTGAGTGACTACGTGAAGAACCCCGCCAGGACGCATGCGTGTCATATCGCTACACGCATTGCAACCAGTCACAGCAGGGGGAACGATGTTCCCCTTAGCGGCAGAATTTGAAAGCCAGGAACAGCAGGTAAGGAGACTCTGCGTTCCTTCCACTTACCTTACAGGTGGAGGCATGGACCAGATCCACGAAGGCTGCGAAAAAGCTGGCGGGGGAGAACCGTGGAGTTGTGGGCAGCCAGCAGCAGCAGCCAATGGCACGCCAATCTCCCGTAATGGGAACAGCTGTGCCCAACTTCGCTCCTGCACCGGCCACGGCCGGGCGGTAGAGCGAAGCAAAAAACTAACAGAGTCGTTGACTCCGATGAGTCCGACTCTGAATAGCCACGAGCGGCCAGTGCCCGTGAGCATTGGGGCCGGTTGGAGCGGCTTCAGGAGCAGCCGCGAGCGGCCAGTGCCCGTGAGCATTGGAGCCGGTTGGAGCGGCTGGGAGCAGGGAACTAGAGCAGCCGCGAGCGGCCAGTGTCCGTGAGCATTAGAGACTGTTGGAGCGGCTGCAGGAACTGGAGCAGCCGCGAGCGGCCAGTGCCCATGAGCATTGGAGCCGGTTGGAGCGGCTTGAGGACAGGAGCAGCCGCGAGTAGCGAGTGCCCGAGAGCATTGGAGCCGGTTGGAGCAGCTTGAGGACAGGAGCAGCCACGAGTGGCCAGTGCCCGAGAGCAGTGGAGCCAGTTGGAGCGGCTGTTGGAGCAAATACTCCAAAGTGACAGGCTCCGGGAGATGGAGATTAGTCACAGTGGGCAGCTAGTAAGTCCTACAGCAGTACCTCTTGTAAGGCTGCAAAGTGTTTCTCCCTCATCAGAGGGGAGTACAGGGGATCAATTCTGGGCTGACCCTGAAGAGAGGTGCAGAACATACCCCTAGTGCACATGGGGTGAAAGAAAACCTGTTGGATATGGTGTCCCAGTTTATTCAACCCGACCAAACTGGCCAAAACCTGGAACATAAAATAGCTGCAAGTATCGACTACTTGTCATTCAACCAGATATAAAGACAGGCATTATTGGACACCATAGCAAGACACTTACCACCAGGGAACTGCAAAACACTGAATGTACCCAGTGTCAACCAGTGTATTTGAAAACATGTCGGAGTCTCAATCAGAGCCAGGGACTTGAAACTACAGAAAGTTCTGAAAGTCCTAACGCGGGAATTACGGTTTTCGCCCGCACAATAAACGAAAAAGACATGACACAAGATCACCAGGCATTATTTTGCAACTACCAATATGAGTAAACAGCATTAGGAAGAGTGCCATCCAACCGGCTTTAGACCCTAATTTGCAGGCCTATGCAAACCTGGAACCTCCAAACTACCAATATTACTATTTGGAGGCAACTTATCAAAACAGGTAAAAGAACTTGACGAAGAGGGTAAAACCCTGGGGCTCATTAAAGCAACGTCTAAAAACTACTTTGGCCAGAAACAGCACCCCCAAGCACTACCAGTCGGTCAAGACAAACTGGTGAAAGCTCGAAGGCCAGGAACACTCAACATCGGTCTTTTTTAGGCCATGGCCCGCACCCGCCTTCCTGGGGAATGCGCTAACCCTCAACACCGACCCAACTACAGACCCAGACACCGGCGCCTCAACGTCCACAGAAGATGCCGTAAAAGTAACAAACCTACCAATAGTAACCATGGGGGTAGGTGGGTCTGGTTCCTTTCGAGGTTGGTGGGAGATTACAATTCTATCTGGATGCATGGAATAAATTAACTACCGATACTTATATTTTCAGAAGTATAGTGTTATACCATAGAATTTATACAAAAACATAGCCCTCCAGTTCAGCATGTACCGAACCGAATGTTCGTGCTTACAGGCAAAGAAAAATCAAAAGTGCATGCTGAACTACAGTGGCCTTATAAAAAGGAGTAATGGAGGAAACCCAACACGAATCACAGGAATTTGTGCCCAAAATCTTTATCATAAACAATGTGGTTGCCGCATCATCATAGATTTGACTAATTTGAATACTTTCGTACTATATTTAGAATAAAGCCCTAACTTGTTCAACCTTTCTAAGTTACAGAGAAAGATAGCGGTTTTTAAAATGATGAGAGGGATAGACAGAGTTGACATGGAAAAGCTTTTCCCACTGAGAGTAGGGAAGATTCAAACAAGGGGACATGACTGGAGAATTAAGGGACTGAAGTTTAGGGGTAACATGAGGGGGAACTTCTTTACTCAGAGAGTGGTGGCTGTGTGGAATGAGAATCCAGTGAAGGTGGTGGAGGCAGGTCCGTTTTTATCATTTACAAATAAATTGGATAGTTATATGGACGGGAAGGGAATGGAAGGTTATCGTCTGAGCGCAGGTGTATGGGACTAGGGGAGAATACGTGTTCGGCACGGACTAGAAGGGTCGAGATGGCCTGTTTCCGTGCTGTAATTGTTATATGGTTTATATGGTTTATATATTCATTACTAGATGGAAACCTTTGTTACTACTATGCAATTGATTTCCTAAGGTTACTACATGGCAAACATCGATTTAAAAGATGCTTACCATACAGTACCCATTAGAGGTGACCACAGATGTTATTTAACACATTGGATCATCTGGGGTTCATCCTTAACTAAGTTCACATGTCAGTGACTTTGCCGAAAGAAAAGGTTACAGCCTTAATGGAGGCTTGCAGCAAAATCATTGACATCACAAAACCATCCATCAGACTGGTAGCAAGAATAATTGGTAATAGCGGCTGCGTTTCCAGACACACAAATCGGACATTTACATTATCAAAAATTACAGAGGGCAAAATACGAACACTCAAAAATTATGGTTGTCATTTTGACAGACCACTGAAGCAACCAACAGAGGCCATAATGGAACTAAAATGGTGGAAAGATAACATTAGGCATTGTTCCAATCCAAACATTATCAGCAACCCGTCTATGGCACTACAAACTGATGCCAGTGCACTTGGTTGGGGTGCTACCAATTCCATCTCCAGCTGTGGGGGAAGATCGAATGCACAGGAGGCATCATTATTATAAACACTGGGCATAAACTACCTGGGAATGTTAAGTGCATTCCATGGCCTTAAGTCATATTGTTCTGGGTTATATCACCAGCATGTTAGACTACATATTGACAACACCACCGTGGTAGCATATATCAACCATATGGGCGGAAACAAATCGACATCATGTGACAATCTGGCCAACAGAATTTGCCAATAGTGTATCCAGAGAGATTTTGGATATCAGCTACCTACTTACCAGGTAAACTAAATTTAGTGGCAGACACCAGGTCACGCAAATTCAATGAAAACACCAGATATCGACCTATTCGCATCCAGGCTCACACCAGTTATCGAATTATGTTCATGGGAACCAGAATCTTGGGCAAGTCAAGTCAAGTCAAGTTTATTTGTCACATACACATACGAGATGTGCAGTGAAATGAAAATGGCAATGCTCGTGGACTTTTGTGCAAAAGACAAACAACCAAACAACCAAACAAACTATAAACACAATCATAACACACATATTCTTTTACATAATAAATAATGGAAGGAAAAACGTTCAGTAGAGTTAGTCCCTGGTGAGATAGGCGTTTACAGTCCGAATGGCCTCTGGGAAGAAACTCCTTCTCAACCTCTCCGTTCTCACCGCATGGCAACGGAGGCGTTTGCCTGACCGTAGCAGCTGGAACAGTCCGTTGCAAGGGTGGAAGGGGTCTCTCATGATATTGTTGGCTCTGGAGTTGCACCTCCTGATGTATAGTTCCTGCAGGGGGGCAAGTGAAGTTCCCATAGTGCGTTCGGCCGAACACACTACTCTCTCTAGAGCCTTCTTGTCCTTGGCAGAGCAATTCCCAAACCAGATGGTAATGTTCCCAGACAAGTCCCTCCGCAACTCCCTTGTCAATTCTTCCCTTCCCTCCCGCACCACCCCCTCCACGGGTACTTTCCGTTGCAACCGCAAGAAATGCAACACCTGTCCCTTCACTTCCCCCCTCGACTCCATTCAAGGACCCAAGCAATCGTTCCAGGTGCGACAAAGGTTCACCTGCATCTCCTCCAACCTCATCTACTGCATCCGCTGCTCTAGATGTCAGCTGATTTACATCGGGGAGACTATGCGGAGGTTGGGCGATCATTTCGCCGAGCACCTCCGCTCAGTCCGCAATAACCTACCTGACCTCCCGATGGCTCAGCACTTCAACTCCCCCTCCCATTCCCAATCCGACCTCTGTGTCCTGGGTCTCCTCCATTGGCAACAGCGGAAATTGGAGGAACAGCACCTCATATTCCGCCTGGGGACATTGCGTCCGGATGGCATTAACATTGAATTCTCCCAATTTTGCTAGCCCTTGCTGTCTCCTCCCCTTCCTTAAACCTCTAGCTGTCTCCTCCCACCCTCCCATCTGCCCGCCCTCGGGCTCCTCCTCCTCCCCTTTTCCTTCTTTCTCCCCCCCACCCCCCATCAGTCTGAAGAAGGGTTTTGGCCCGAAACGTCGCCTATTTCCTTCGCTCCATAGATGCTGCTGCACCCGCTGAGTTTCTCCAGCAATTTTGTGTACCTTCTATGTTCCCGGACATGATGCTTTCCACCGCCGCTGCGTAGAAGCACTGGAGGATCCTCGGAGACACTCTGAATTTCCTCAATTGCCTGAGGTGGTAAAGGCGCTGCCTTGCCTTACTCACGAGTGCTGAGGCATGTGATGCCCTTGTCATTTCCTCGGAGATGTGGACTCCCAGATATTTAAAACAGTTCACCCTATCCACAGGATCCCATTTAGCCTCAATGGAGTGTTCGTCCTCGGATGATGTGCCCTCCTAAAGTCCACGATCAGCTCCTTCGTTTTTTTGATGTTCAAGAGGAGGCTGTTATCCTGGCACCAGAGTGCTAGACCAGCCACCTCCTCCCGGTAGGCCTTCTCGTCGTTGTCTGAGATCAGGCCCACCACCACAGTGTCATCAGCAAACTTAATTAATGAGTTGGAGCTGAACCTAGCCGCACAGTCATGTGTGTACAGGGAGTACATTAGGGGACTGAGGACGCAACCCTGGGGCGATCCTGTGAGGAACTTTGATGTATTCCCTCCCATCTTGACTACCTGGGGCCTGGCGGTGAGAAAGTCCAGGACCCAGGCACACAGGGAGGTTTGAGCCCCAATTCCATTAGCTTCCCGGCCAGTCTGGTGGGGACTATCGTTTTGAAGGCTGAACTGTGGTCTATGAACAGCATCCTCACGTAGCCCCCCTTCTGGCTGTCCAGATGGGAGAGAGTGGTGTGCAAGACCTGGGAGACCGCATCGTCCGTGGATCTGTTCGGACGGTATGCGAACTGCAAAGGGTCCATGTTCTGAGGGAGGAAGGCGCAGATGTGTTTCTTCACCAGCCTCTCAAAGCATTTCATGACTACCGAGGTAAGGGCCACCGGACGGTAGTCATTCAGACAGGCTGGGGAGGCATTTTTTGGTACCGGTACAATGATGGATTTTTTGAAGCAGGCACGGACCACGGACTTGTCCAGGGAGAGGTTGAATAATGTAGTGAGCACTGGAGCTAGCTGCGTAGCACAGGACTTGAGTACTCGCCCCGAGATGCCATCGGGGCCTGCAGCTTTTCTCGTGTTCACCTGTGTCAGAGGCCTCCTCACATCATGCTTGGACAGCGAGAATGTGTGCACATTCCTCTCTTCAGCTTCGGTAGCCAGCCCGCTGCCGGTATTGTCGATAGTCGGCTGAACTGGAGTGGTGTTGCCCCTCTCGAAACGAGGGTAAAAGGAGTTCAGGTCATCAGCTAGGGAGGTGCCGGCACTTGCGGATGAGGGAGGGGTGCTCCGGTAGTTGGTTACAATCCGTAGCCCCTGCCACAGGCTTCTGGTGTCCTGCTGCTCCATCTGTAACTCCATCTTGTCTCTGTACCTTCTCTTTGCGTCCTACACCGCACTTCGCAGTCGGTAGGACTCTGCCTTGTAGACGTCCATGTTTCCTGATGCCAGGCCCGAGTTGTAGGCAGTGGTGCGAGCATTCAGGGCCACACGAACAGACCTGTCTACCCAGTGTTTTTGGTTCGGAAAGGTGCTTACCCTTACCCTGGGGACGATGTTGTCGGTTACTGTTGCGATGAAGTCTGTGACTGCTTCCGCAAACTCACTGACGTCACTGGAAATCAGCGAGGTCAGCCATGTTTCAGTCAGGCAGAGGATGTTGCAGTCCCTTATGTCCCGCTGGAATCTGACCCTCGCCCTGAGGTCATCCAGCTTGTTTTCCAGGGACTGGACATTCGCCAGAAGAATGCTGGGCAGAGGTGGATGAAAGGCTTGGGCATTAAGCCTATTCCGAATACCCCCCCCCCCCCCCCCCCCCCTGCTTCCCTCAATGTTTTCTCCGGGTTCCCATTGTTGTTGCAGCACTTCTGCTGATCTCTGCTGGCCACGCTGGATCAGTAAGTAAAGAGTTTAAAAAGTCTCCGTTTGCCCTGGAGTTTAGATTTAAGAGGGTTTCCCTGTCATACTTTGTTAGTACTAGGGAGTTAGAACTTAGAAATAAGTTAAAAAGGAACATAAAAGTTAAAAACACACACAATTTTCGCGGAGCTGCCACAACGGCGACTGGACAGGGCCGCGCCATTTTTTTTTTTTTTCCCCCCCATTTTTTTTGCAGCGGCAACAGATACATTTTCGCTGCATTGGGGGATATTGTTTATTCACGCATTCCCTCCTTTCTGCCTCATCAGTCGGGTATTAAGGAAAATACAGCAAGACTTCGCGTCTGGTATTTTGATAGCACCCAATTGGCCTACTCAACCATGGATCCCGGTGATACTCGACATGGTATTAGAACCATGCATCACCATCCATCATAGACCTAATTTAGTGGTTCTTCCCGCAACAAGGGGTAGTTACCCATGTCATAATTATATAAACCTATTAATTTGTAGAGTTTGAAAGCACCTCTACTACACCTGGGACTGACAGACCGAACAGTGGATATTATTTCAGCGGCCCACAGACAGTCCACCAAAAAACAGTACTTGGTGTCATCAATAAAAGGGGAAAGTACTGTTACAACAACAACATCACCCACAGATCTATGAACATCCTGTCTGTTCTGGGATTCCTGGCTAGCTTCCATTACGATGAGAGGCTCAGTCATAGTGCCATCAACTGCGCCAGAAGTGCTCTGTCAACATAGCTGTGGCAAGGAACAGAGCGGCATTCTGTTGGGACACACCCTGGTAACCAAACTCATGAGGGGCATTTTTAATGTTAATCCCCCAAAAACCAGGTACTCCCAAATATGGGATGAGAGCATTGTACTGACCATGATAAGAAACTGGTCTCCCGCTACAGCTCTGTCCCTACAGAAACTGACTATGAAAACAGTCATGCAGATGGCCTTGGTCACGGCACAAAGGGTCCAGTCGCTACAGAAACTAAGGCTGGACAACATGACTATTTCATCTGGAAATTTAACTTTTCACATCAATGAAAGTCAAACAGAACAGACAGGGGTCAGCAGGCCTAAAAACAGAATTCAGGGCCTACCCGACAGATGATCGTCTCTGTATTGTAACACACTTACTATTATATATGGAGTATACTAAGATCATCAGAGGCAAAGAAATGTCACTTTTATTCAGCTACAAACAGCCACTCAAAAAAGTGACAGTCAAGACCATCTCGAGATGGTTAAAACTGGTCCTAATAAAGACTGGAGTAGACACTAGCATTTTTAAATCTCACCCCACCAGGGCTGCAGCTACATCGGCAGCTATGAAGTTGGATGTTCCTATGGACCAAATCCTCAAGACAGCAGGATGATCAATGGAGAAGACTTTCCAACGATTTTATAACAAACCATTGAACCTGGAACATTTGCAGAAACAATTTTAAGTTCTGTAATATAATTTTACCCCATAAATAGGGGCTATAATTTGATGTTAATATATTTATTGTTGGGTTTTCAATATCGTATTGATGTCTAATGATGTTAACACTATTCTCCCCATAATCAAGGCAGATGTGATGCATGGACTCGTTTCCACGGCATGAAATCACAGAGCTTTAAAATCTTCACGTAGTCACTCACGTGACGCCGAAGTAAAATAGTAAGATTAAACGAGAACTTACCAGTTTGAAGTTTGATTGTTATTTTATGAGGAGTAACGTTGAGGGATTACGTGCCCTCCGCTCCCACCCTTGATCATATACTCAACTGGTATCTCTTCTCTAATCTTACTATGTTTAGTCATTACAGTTATCTGTGATTTCACACCGCTGCTTTGAAGAATGACACGCATGCGTCCTGGCTGGGTTCTTCACGTAATCCCTCAACGGTTACTCCTCATGAAACAACAATCAAACTTCAAACTGGTAAGCGCGTTTAATCTTACTATTTTCTTCTATGAAACATAGAAACATAGAAAATAGGTGCAGGAGTAGGCTGATTTTGGATGATCAGCCATGATCACATTGAATGGCGGTGCTGGCTCGAAGCGCCAAATGTCCTACTCCTGCACTTATTGTCTATTGTCTATTGATATAATTGCGTCTGTATACCTTTCCCAAATGCCTGTTTATCAGGATCTGAATAATCATCCCCTTCCCCATATATCCCAGTCGCCAGTGCCTCCTTCCGCAAGCTCTGTATCCCCTCCTCCACCATACCCCACTACCTAGGATGATGGTTATCGCAATCTAATGGGATTTTTGTTTGACTGCTTTCTGTACCCTCTCGACCAAATACTGTAGGCATTTTGCACAACAGGCTTCCTAAAATGTAAGTTAATATTGTGATGGCTACTCACATTCCCCAAACACCCCACCTCTTGGTCAGAGAGGTAAACAAGGCCCCCGCCAATGTCCCATAGTCTCAACAGCCAAGTGGAGGGAGAATCTCCTGGCTTCTGATGGAACTGATCAGCCTTTGCCAGCAATTCCTTCAGTGAGCAGGTACTATATTCTTCCCATCTCCTATCTCCCACTGCTCGGAGCCTACGTCACTGGGTATTTCCCTGGTGTTACATTCCTAGCTTGGACCACAGTATATGGGACAGAGGGCCAGTCTGCAGTCTGGTCTTGAGATCCCGACAAGCATCATCATTGTGTCAAATATTCCTGTCCCATGTGTTGGGATCCCACCCCTTCCTTAACATAGGCCAGACCTTTATAGGGCCCGGTCTCCAATACTTTTTATGTGCGACCTTCTCACGGTGGATCTGTGTCAACTTACACGCCATTTCTTCTGGTGTAATCTCGCTTGATCTTGTACTATTTCTGTTACTTCACCCAGTCATACACAGCTCTGCTTTGATTCCTCCAGTTCCCTTCTTAAGTTATCTATTTTTTTCTTTCTCATCTTCTCGCTGCTGAATTACCTTGGCAAACAATCACATACTTTCCTCTTTACTCCCTTTTTCCTTTGATAGTCTGTTTCCCGGAGTATGTGTGCTAGCTTAAATCCCATGCTTTCTCTCTTCCCACACACTCTGGACTCTGCCAGTACATTGGGAAAGGATCTAAATCCCTCAGCATTGTCTGTCCAGTCGTATTGTTTTGATCTCCGGTGAATCAGGTTTCAGTTTCCATAACATCAGCAGTCAAAATGTTATGTTAGCTTTCATTGCAAAAGGATTTGAGTATAGGAGCAGGGAGGTTCTACTGCAGTTGTACAGGGTCTTGGTGAGACCACACCTGGAGTATTGCGTACAGTTTTGGTCTCCAAATCTGAGGAAGGACATTATTGCCATAGAGGGAGTGCAGAGACGGTTCACCAGACTGATTCCTGGGATGTCAGGACTGTCTTATGAAGAAAGACTGGATAGACTTGGTTTATACTCTCTAGAATTTAGGAGATTGAGAGGGGATCTTATAGAAAATTCAAAATTCTTAAGGGGTTGGACAGGCTAGATGCAGGAAGATTGTTCCCGATGTTAGGGAAGTCCAGGACAAGGGGTCACAGCTTAAGGATAAGGGGGAAATCCTTTAAAACCGAGATGAGAAGAACTTTTTTCACACAGAGAGTGGTGAATCTCTGGAACTCTCTGCCACAGAGGGTAGTTGAGGCCAGTTCATTGGCTATATTTAAGAGGGAGTTAGATGTGGCCTTGTGGCTAAGGGGATCAGGGGGTATGGAGAGAAGGCAGGTACGGGATACTGAGTTGGATGATCAGCCATGATCATATTGAATGGTGGTGCAGGCTCGAAGGGCCGAATGGCCTACTCCTGCACCTAATTTCTATGTTTCTATGTTTCTAAAACAAGATCCCGCCGACTACACCAAAATGTCATGGTACACATACAACACTTACTTTCGTGTTTCTGTCTGCGACTATTTGGTTTCAGAATCAGGGACCACACTAACACTAAGGACACAGCATCTATACTTCATAATTTATACTTACTGTATGCCTGCTGGACCTCTGTTCATGGTAGCACTGTTTGCAGCATGGTTAGCAGTTTTCCCTTGGTATCCGTCATGACGCCGTCCAAGGAGGAAGTCCTGTGAGCTGTGTGTGACAAGCATTTTGATACATAAAAGCTCAAGCTTCAAACCTGATCTGTGAACAACAGTGACATTTTGCTTTCAAACTAGCAATCCCCCTGAGTGTCATATAGAGTTATTTGTCTCCAGGCACCGAGCTAGTCTTTGATGTCTCCGGGAAGACAAACGTTTGTCTAGTGACCCCGCAGGTGACCTCATGATTTATTGTTCCTTCGAATTTAGCCTAAGATTTCTTACGAAATAGCTAATTGTTCTTCTGAGCAACTGCTTGCTTGAATGCAGTGCTGATTGTGGATGATCAGCCATGATCACATGAAATGGCGGTGCTGGCTTGAAGGGCCGAATGGCCTATTCCTGCACCTATTCTCTATGGTCTATTATCTATTGTTAATTTAGCAGAAAAGGATGCATATGACTGTTTGCTGAACAACTTCCACTTCCAGTCTGTTTAACCCTTTCTGTCTAAGGAGTCATGACTCAACATGTTACAACCCAAGCCTCTCCAAAAATGCATGCATAGCTGGGGCCCATGCGACTGCCCATGGCTACACCGTTAACTTGAAGTGAGTGAGACGCGTCAAAAGGGAAGTTATTCAGAGTGAAGGCAAGTTCTGCCAGGCAGATAAGGGTGTTAGAAGTGAATAATTGATTGGATCTCTATTCAAGGAAGAACCAAAGGGGCTTGAGAATTTTCTGGTGGGGGATGGAGATGTAAAGGGACTGGACATTCATTATAAAGATGAGGAAATGGGAGAGCTTGATGTGTTAGTGAGGTGTGTTGGATATAATTCAAAAAAGACTGGACAAGGAGGATAGAATGAAATCAAGGTATTTGGAGACAAGTTTTGAGGAGCAGGAGCAAGAACAGGAGCAGGAGCAGGCAGAAACAATAGGTCTGTCATAGCAGTCTGTCTTTGAATTTTGGGAAGGAGATCGAAGCAGGCAGTGTGGGGATGGGGAGTCATAATTTCAGAACCCATGGAGGGGAAGATCACAATAAAAACATTGATTAATTTGCTGTCCTTGTTGCTGGCTCAAAATGCAAAAACTGGGTAGACACACGATTTTCTTGACAAATCCATGTCACATTAATCTATCCCTTTCTAAATGAAGGTTTATGGTGTTGATTCTGATAATTTGCCCAACACAGATGTTAAATTAATTAATTAATTTAAATTTAATTCCCATCCTTTCCTTCCCTTCTCCTGAAAACCTATTTGCATTTCTTTCCTTCCCAATTCTAATGAAGGTCACCAACCCAAAGCATTGACTGTTTCTCTTTCCAAAGATGCTGCCTGATTTGCTAATTTTTTTCTAGCATTTCTGTTTTTGTTTCAGATTTCTAGCATCTCCATTTTGTTTTTACAATTTATGCCTGCATCTCTTTTAAAATAATGATACAATAGTAGGAGTCCTCCAACTCTTTTGCACTTCTGTAGCTACAAATGATTGAAAACAGTAGTCAGAGACATCAAAGATTATTCTCGTCCTGGTCATTTATCCACTTACCCCTCTACGCAATTACGTTTTCAATGTTTATCACATTCAATATTTCCTTCTGATTTACCTCAATAACAATATCAGAATATCAATATCTCTCATTTACAAAGACATCCTTTAGTTTTGAATATTGGCTGACTTTTTGGTTCCTTCATTATCCTCTTGCACTTCATGTAAATTTAAAGCAATCTTGAATTTTTTATAAAGCATTTTGTATTCTAGATGGATGTTTTTGATGTTTTGTGTAGTTCTGCTCATTTTATTTGAGTTATTAATTGTTTTAACCTCCCTTCAATGATGCATTAAAAGAAATATACACACATGATGACTCAAAATGTGTTTTTTCCATTCAAGCTCCTAATGACCACACTTTAACCTATGTTTTTTATATACTGACCTTCCTAATATGCATATGCTCACGGATCACATTCACAATTTATCCCTCTTAACATTTATATTGCCTTTTTCTGAAATGTCCTCAGCAGATGTTTCCGAGCACTAACCCTACTTTAACCCGATTTACTAGTTTATTTTACGGCTGTGGTCTGCAGAAAACATGATCCTATAAAGGTGCCATTTGTTAGACTATTCCTTCACAAAAGTATGGAGACTGTTTTTATCTCAATAACAGGATTATTCAGACATATGCAGTGTTAACTTGAGATGGGAATTTAAAGAGATTTCTTAACTCAAACCTGACCACTTTGTCCGTTGGTGTCCTAAGGGAAAACAAGCTGCTTTGTGTGCTTTCTTCCAGTCCCATTTACTGTTGTTCTCGTGAGCTTCCCAATGAGCTCCCCTTCCCCATCACCATTCAAAGTCTAAGGACAAGTAACCAGCAACATTGGGTTGCCTGCCAACCATGGTGGAATGGATCCAACATTTAATATATATATTTTTTAAATATGCCATGTTGAACATCCTCACCATGCACCATTGGTCTAGATATGTACAACACAGGAGGTGATGGCTTAGCAGTAAGACAAAACACTTATATACATGATTAATTTTCAAGATCCTGGTACAGTCTGTGTGTTCCAGTCAGTGTCATTGTTGTGAAGTAGGGAAACCACATGGGTCCCTTTCTCAACAGGCTGACACTGTTACACATGGATAAACACAAGATGTCAATACAAACAGATACAGCACTGAAAACAATGTGAAATCAAAACAGAGAGTAGTGGAAATACTCAGCAACTTAGACAGCATCTATGTTGAGAGATGTTAACATTTCAGTTCAAAAACCCTTCATTAAGATACATGGACCATTCCATAGTCCATAGAGCATTCTGCTCTAGGGGCTAGTGGAATCAAGGGATATGGGGAGAAGGCAGGCATGGGTTACTGATTGTGGATGATCAGTCATGATCACCATGAATGACGGTGCTGGTTCAAAGGGCCAAATGGCCTCCTCCTGCACCTATTTTCTATGTTTCTATGTTGCTATATTTACTTAATTCTAATTCATATTTTGCAATTGATTAATTTTGGAATACATTTTGGAATAAATTATTGATTTATTTAGTGGTTCTTGCTCATTACGCATTGTACTGTTTTCATATTGGATAATAAATTTCAGCCAATTGCCATTTTCACAAATCGATGGATGTTTTGTGATTTCTCAATCATATATTTTTTTAACATGAAAAATATTTTTGTATTGTGGAACTGTGAAATATGTATCCTATTTGGTAGTGGTATTGATATTGTTTTATTATTGTCGCATATACCAAGATAGAGGGAAAAGTTTTGTTTTGCATGCTCTCCAGGCAAATCCTACCTTGAGTACAATTAATGTATACACACAAAGTGTGCAGGAAGGAACTGCAGATGCTGGTTTAAACTGAAGATAGACACAACATGCTGGAGTAACTCAGCGGGACAGGCAGCATCTCTGGAGAGAAGAATGGGTGATGTTTCAGAGCGTTAGGAAGGGGAAAGGATGGAGAGAAGGGGAAAGCAAGGGTGTCGGATAACTGGGAAGGGGGAGGGATGGAGAGAGGTGGAAAGCGAAGGTTTCCTCCCCCTTCCTGGTTCTCTGACCAGTCTGACTATCTCCAAGTACATTTTATCTGTTTGCTTTGTTGTTAACTTATCCCAGCTAGCAATGATCTGTTCTACATTTTCCTCGATCTCCATCCCCTTTATCCTGGTTTCACACCTTACACTTCCTTATCGATGAATATCCCTCTCCCCTGACAGCAGTCTGAAGAAGGGTCTCGACCAGAAACGTCACCCATTCCTTCTCTCAAGGGATGCTGCCTGGCCTGCTGAGTTACTACAGCATTTTGTGTCTATCCCATGACAGGTAGTAGGGACAGCAGTTCATCATTAGATATTCTACTTCTGGGAAGCAGGCTTTCACCAAGAGCACCACGTCTGAGCACCACAAAGTGTTGATTAGAAAGCAGATGTCTCCATCCTTGCCCAAGGACATCATCTAGTCCATCTGGTGAATTGAGAATATCTTGTGTTGTACAGCACAGGCAGTTAAACCATGCATTTCTGAGCTGACTCATGCAAGGTTTATAAGGTAAATTGACACAAGATGTCAATACAAACTGATACGGCACGGAAAGCTGTATCTCACCACAGCAAAAATATAATGAACAAGTGTAGTTATTTTGGGTCAAATGAAGATTAACTCGATCAAATTTAAACTGAAGAAAAATGATATAGAAAAGTGAAAGAAGTCTATCAGAAGCATTTACAAGAGGCACTGCCTCAGAAGGCAGCATCTATTATCAGAGATCCAACCGCTCAGGCCATGCCCTCTTTTTGCTGTTACCATTGGGCAGGAGGTATAAATGCCTGAAGTCCCACACCACAAAGTTCAGGAACAGCTACTTTTCTTACAATTATCAACCAACCCACACAACCCTAATTCTTTTCAGCAATGGGATACCTCAAACCACTTTTTGAAATACCATGGGGTTGTTTTCTAACTGCATTGCACTGATGTCTTGTTTTTGAAGCCATTTTTATTTATGTTCAAGATGTATGTAAGGTTTATGTATGTTTTTTTGGACAATATCTGAATCTATGTGCCTGCGATGCTGTTAGAGGCAAGAATTGTCATTGTTTCCTTTACCTCATTGTATTTGTGCATATGACAATAAACTCGGACTTGACTTGAAAGGTGAATAAAGTAGGTTTGGAAATTAAGTGGAGAAGTAGCATAACTACTTAAAGAAAGTCGATACAAAACACTGGAGTAACTCAGCGGGACGGGCAGCATCTCCGAAGAGAAGGAATGGGTGATGTTTCGGGTAGAGACCCTTCTTCTGACCGATGTCAGGGGAGTGGCAGGACTGAGATAGAATGTAGTCAGAGACAGTAAGACTGGTGGGAAAACTGGAAAGGGGGAGGGGATGGAGAGAGAGGGAAAGCAAGGGCTACATGAAGTTAGAGAAGAGAATGTTCATACCGCTGGGGTGTAAGCTACCCAAAATGAAATATGTGGTGCAGTTCCTCCAATTTGCACTGGGCCTCATTCTGACAATGGAGGAGGCCCAGGACAGAAAGGTCAGATTGGGAATGGGGGGTTAAACTGCTGAGCAACTGTAATATCAGGTAGGTTAAGGCGTACTGAGCAGAGGTGAAATGATCGCCGAGCCTGCGTTTGGTCTCGCCAATATACAGGAGTTGACACCTGGAACAGCGGATATAGATGAGGTTGGAGGAGGTGCAAGTGAACCTCTGCCTCACCTGAAAAGACTGTTGGGGTCCTTGAATGGAGTCGAGGGAGGAGGTAAAGGGAAAGGTGTTGTATCTCCTGCAGTTGCAGGGGATAGTACCTGGGGACAGGGTGGTTAGGGTGGGAAGGGACGAGTTATAACCATATAACCATATAACAATTACAGCACGGAAACAGGCCATCTCGGCCCTACAAGTCCATGCCGAACAAATTTTTTTCCCCTTAGTCCCACCTGCCTGCACTCGTACCATAACCCTCCATTCCCTTCTCATCCATATGCCTATCCAATTTATTTTTAAATGATACCAATGAACCTGCCTCCACCACTTCCACTGGGAGCTCATTCCACACCGCCACCACTCTCTGCGTAAAGAAGTTCCCCCTCATATTACCCCTAAACTTCTGTCCCTTAATTCTGAAGTCATGTCCTCTTGTTTGAGTTAACCAGGGAGTTGCGGAGGGAACGGTCTCTGTGGAAAGCAGAAAGGGGTGGAGATGGGAAGATGTGGCCAGCTGTGGGATCCTGTTGGAGGTGGCGAAAATGTTGGAGGGTTGTATGCTGTATGTGACGGCTGATGGGGTGGAAGGTGAAGAGAAGGGGGACTCTGTCCTTATTACGAATGAGGTTTCTCTGTGGAAAGCAGAAAGGGGTGGAGATGGGAAGCTACTAACTATTTAAAGATTCCTTGCTATTTTTTTTCCGATAAATGTGATGTGCCCTATAATTTTGTTTACAGTGTGCTGCAGAGCTTTCTTGTACTTTCTAGCTGTATATTCAGGTAAGTAATTTTTTACCAGAAAAATCAGGCATATATAATTTCAAATGACCATAGTACGAAAGCTACTGAAGTATACGTTATCTCTTTTGTATATCAATGGTCCATTTACCTTTTCGGGTTCCTGATAGGTACAAGGTCAACATCATTGAAATTCTGAGTACATGTCCTCATTATTACATTATTTTATCAGATGAAGAGTCAGAGTCAGAGTCAATTTAATTGTCATTTGGACCCCTGGAGGTCCAAACGAAATCAGTTTCTGCATATAGTACAAATAGACTCTTAACATGACCATTTATGTGATGGGGCCGAAAAACTTATCTCTCCACTGTTCTCCCCCCCGTTCAGAGTCATACGCGGCCATTAAAGCCACGCCGGGTGGTGCGAGGTCTCTTTTTGAAATCTATATCAGCCGCGCGGGGCATTGTAGGCTCCGCTCCAGGAGCTTTCAAACTTAGAGAAGTATGCAGGAGCCCTGGAAGTTGGAACCTCTTACATAGGTTACTTTCTCCGGTGCAGCAGCAGCAACAACATCATTCCGAAAACGGTGAGTCTGAGTCCCCGTACAGGCCGCTCCTCGTTGCCTGGAAACCCGATTATCCAGTGCAGGGAGATTATTTTATCAGATGAAGCTAAAATACACTACATAAAAACGACGTATGATGCAGAGGCCGCTGCTGGCCGCCGCCTACCGGAACTGTACACTTTGCGTTCGGTAACCAACTGTGGTTCAGAATTTTTTTTTCTTTTACTTCAAAATCCCTGAGGGCATAGCTATATAAAATATTTTTCCTTACAAGAAATGATCGAGGCAGTGCAGAAAGATGTATTTAACTGTAATCAGGAATATTCAACATGCATTGGGAAATGAATGAATTGTGTAAGATTTAGGAGAAAATAGTTGTGTAATATATGGAATTTCTCCTAAATTAATTTGAAACAGGTGATATTTTGAACAAATTAAATTTACAGATTGCGCTGGGAGTGAAAGCAGTGAGTGTGCTGCCCTGCACATATTGCTGTTGCTGCAGTTTCCTTGGCAATGTCATTGACTGCAACATAGGTCACACGTCCATGCTCAGTAAACAGGTGTAAGGTTCTGATATAAAGTTAACTAAGGTTGGCAAAAGCTTTTAGCAGTCTGCTTGTATTTATCACCTGGCTGTCCACTTCAGTACCCAGAACAATTTAAATATTCTGCTGTATTTGTGTATTTTACTCACATAATCCATTAGCTGCTGCAAAACCCTACATTGTCCGGTGAAACTGAAATTCTCCACTTTATGCTTGTATCAAAAATATTTCACATACTTAGTTGAAATTGGTAAGGATTAATAAAGGTTGCAGATGTGTATCACTTTATAGCCAATGCACCTCTTCAGGCAAATGGGTTGCAAAGTCAAATTGAGTATCTTCTTGAATTAATAATATTGACCTGATCACTCAGTCAGAGCAATGACTTGAGTATGATCAAATGAAAAATTTCCATTGCCATTTTTCAATACAATATTCAAAAGCAGCAATTGTATCAACAGCCACATGTCTTTGTGAATGAACTGTCACCGGAGGTAAAGATATCTAAGCCAATGCGACTCCGTGGTTAGTTCATAGAGTTCACCGAGTGAATAACTGAGTCAATCAAACCAGGAAGATCTGGGATTGATGCCTAATTTATATGCCTTTGAACATGCAAGCTCAAAAGTTATAACTTATGGAATTTGTAAGTTTGGCCAACAGAACAAAATATCATAGGCCAGTGGACAGGAAGGCAGGTAAAAGGTGCAAAGTGGTGCTGATAATGTATCCCAGGAAACAAAGCAGGAAATGAAGATATGAAGTCTATGAAAAGATGCTGAAAATTTTAGATAAGCATGAAAGTGCTGGAATGATAAGTAAAGCTACAAAATATCCAACAATTACATTTAGGGCAGGCAATACAAAAACATCTCTATCTGAAAGGATGAGTTGAGTAGGTTTGTGTGCCTCAGTGTTGAGCATTTTAAAGCTTCTACTGAGATAATGATAAAGCAGTGCACTATCATTATGAAAAGATATCTGAGCTGCTGGGTATTCAACTAAATTCAAAAGAGAGTTAGATAGAGCTCTTAGGGCTAGCGGAATCAAGGGGTATGGGAAGAAGGCAGGAACAGGGTACTGATTGTGGATGATCAGCCATGATCATATTGAATGGCGGTGCTGGCTCGAAGGACCGAATAGCCTACTGCACCTATTGTCTATGTATCTATGTAACATGGGATTTAATAGGAGGGTTTAAGGATATTAATCTTTGATAATATGAAATAGAAACACAATTTTATTGATTAGAGAGTTCAAGTCAATGTTTATTGATTTACAATTACAGTATAGGGAGATCGATAAAATAGCTTAGGAGAATCACTTCAATTGAAACATATTGTTTCATCATAAGAAATAGATGTAGAGGAAAATTAAATAATAGAATTGACAGAGGCTGGTTAAAAGATCAGAATATTTTTAAATTTAATACACACCAAGCAGGGAAAGCAGAACTGTTTGTTCCTGTTCCATAAAACTCCTACAGACTTGATTTCCTGTGGCCATCCTCCTCCCACCCTTTCCTCCCAACATCACTTTGCTGATTGAATTTGTTAATAATGTTGTCCAAAATGGTCCAATGATAGAATGACAAAACCTGTGCAATCCTGAAAATCAGTCATGCACCAAACCCATTTAATGTGAAATGGGGCATTCAAATCACTCTAAAAGTTGCTGGATTGCAGCCATTAAGACTAATGGGCTTGTCCCACTTAGTCGATTTTTCAGCAGACTGCCGGCGACTGTCAAGTTGCCGGCAGTCGCCTAAAAAACAGGGAACCTGAATGGCGACTGTCAGAGTGAATCACACACACAAACACATTGCTTCCTTCACCAGCCTGTGTGAATATTTTAGAGAGCGCTACCCCCGCTTGCCCTGTCAAAAAATTCACACGGTTCAAAGCCAAGGTGATACAGACACACACTGTGATGAACAGGAAGGTTGGCGCTGTAAAAAGACGGCTAAAGCACATTGTACGGTAAGTTTTTTAAAAGACGAGGGGAGAGGGAGTGGAGAGAGGGGAGAAGGAGTGGAGACAACTTTTAAGAAGCCCGAGATACACGTCTGTAAAGCTCGGCGTTTAACATTACTGGTCGGTTATCCGTGGTTCTGAAAACTACTGCAAAACCTCCTGGCAACCCATTAGAACCTCCCGCCGACCCACCAACGACTCAAGAATTCTCACTACTCTCCCTGGCGGCTTCATTCTAGTCGCCACAAATATTTCAACACCAGAAAACAAGGGAACAAAGCATAGTTCAACTCATTCAGAGCTGGTCTTATTTGACCTGACGGATCAAAACAATTGAGAGGATAGATGCCTACAATTTGAGAGCATAATGTTCTTTTTTTGACACAATGCAAACAAAGGTTGATCATTTCAGTAATTCCTGTGATTTTCACTTTCACTTCAGGAATTATGTGTTTTCTGTGTTTCGGAAGGAACTGCAGATGCTGGAGTAACTCAGCGGGACAGGCAGCATCTCTGGAGAGAAGGAATGGGTGACGTTTCAGGTCTAGACCCTTCTTCAGACTGATTATGTTTCATGTGCACAGAATAATATGTAGACAATGGGTGATGCTGGTTCAAACTGCAATTGCCGTTAGAGAGTAACAACATAATCAGACATTCAGAGTGATACTTTGTCTTTTTAAATATCCTTTAAAGTGCAACTCACATTTCTTACTCTACAACATATAATCCTTCGGCATTTTTGCCACCTCCAACGGGATCCCACCACTGACCACATCTTCCCAACTCCTCCCCTTTCTGCTTTCTGCAGAGCCCATTCCCTCCGTAACTCCCAGGTCAATTCGTCCCTTCCCACGGAAACCACCCCCTCCCCTGGTACTTTCCCTTGCAACCGCAGGAAATAGATATGCCATTTATTGTCACTATACATGTACAGTGAAACTGAAAGCTGCTCGTACCCAGTGCATACATACAAATTAGCACAAAAAAAAAAGAAAAAGAAACAAAAAAAAACAGAAGGGAGATGGGGGGGGGGGGGGAATAGGTGCACAAATTCTGCGGCGCTACATACATATATACATATATACAGATGGAAGTCCGTGTTGGGCGGTGTAGTCAGTGCATGTGTGGATTTGAATTTATAGTAGTTATAATTCTCGGAAAGCAACTATTCCTGAGTCTGTTTGTCCTGGATTTGATGCACCTATAGCGCCTTCCAGAGGGCAGCAGGTCGAACAGTCCAAACGCAGGATGGGAGCTTTCTTTGATGATCTTCTTTGCCCTGCTAAGGCAGCGGGAGGTGTAGCTGTCCATCAGGGAGGGGAGAGGGCAGCCAATGATCCTCTGTGCTGTCCTTGTTACCCTCTGAAGCCTCTCCCTGTCTGCCATGGTGCAGCTGCCATACCATGCTGTAATGCAGTATGTCAGCAGGCTCTCGATGGACGAGCGGTAGAAGGTCAACAGCAGGTTAGAGTCCAGGTTGTGCTTCCTTTGGACCCTCAGGAAGTGCAGGCGCTGCTGAGCCTTCTTGATGACCGCTGTCGTGTTATCCGTCCAGGAGATGTCAGCAGCGATATGGACGCCGAGAAACCGGAAGGTGTTGACCCTCTCCACACACTCGCCGTTGATGTGTAGGGGGGCTAAGTCGGTGCTGTGCCTCCTGAAGTTGACAATGAGCTCTTTTGTTTTCCTGGTGTTCAGAGCCAGATTGTTTTCTGAGCACCAGGTTGTCAACAAATGCTACACTTGCTGCTTTACCTCTGTCCTTGACTCCATCCAAGGACCCAAGCAGCCTTTCCAGGTGAGGCAGAGGTTCACCTGCACCTCCTCCAACCTCATCTATTGCATCCGCTGTTCCAGGTGTCAACTGCTCTACATCGGTGAGACCAAGCGCAGGCTTGGCGATCGCTTCGCCCAACACCTCCTCTCAGTTCGCAATAACCAACCTGATCTCCCGATGGCTCAGCACTTCAACTCTCCCTCCCATTCCGAACCCGACCTTTCTGTCCTGGGCCTCATCCATGACCAGAGTGAGTCCCACCGCAAATTGGAGGAACAGCACCTCTTATTTTGCTTGGGTAGTTTACACCCCTGCGGTATGAGCATTGACTTCTCCAATTTCAGGTAGTCCTTGCTTTCTCCTTCCTCCCCCTCCCCAGCTCTCCCGCAGCCTACTGTCTCCACCTCTTCCTTTCTTTTTTCCGCCACCCCCGACATCGGTCTGAAGAAGAGTCTCGACCCGAAACATTGCCTATTCCTTCACTCCATAGATGCTGCCGCACCCGCTTAGTTTCTCCAGCTTTTTTGTCCTTCTTCGATTTTTCCAGCAACTGCAGTTCTTTCTTAAACATTAAATGTTATTTGTTATTTTCTTTATCACATATCTATACACTGTGAATGGCTCGGTTGTACCAATGTATTGTCTTTTTGCTGACTGGTTAGCATGCAACAAAAACTTTTGACTGTACCTCGGCAGATGTGACAATAAAGTAAATTAAAGTAAAGTAAACTAAACTAAACTATATACTAAACTGATGTTCTGCATTTCAGAATGAGATTTTCTCTACTTTTCCTTTGATGAATGGTTGAGGTAGAGTGAGCCAGCATTGATGGTTTATCCAGAGTTCAGACAGAGTTCAGCACATGGTGATTAACCAACTACATCCTTCCCCAGCTAAACCTTATGACAGGGGATGTTACACAGAAAAGCTGGAGAAACTCAGCGGGTGCAGCAGCATCTATGGAGCGAAGGAAATAGGCAACGTTTCGGGCCGAAACCCTTCTTCAGACTGATCAGGGGTGGGGGTGGGTGGGGACAAGAAAGGGAAAAGGAGGAGTAGCCGGAAGGCTGGAGGGTGGGAGGAGACAGCAGGGGAGCTGAGGAAGGGGAGGAGACAGCAAGGACTAACAGAATTGGGAGAAGTCGATGTTCATGCCCCCGGGGTGCAGACTCCCCAAACGGAATATGAGGTGCTGTTCCTCCAATTTCCGGTGCTGCTCGCTGTGGCCATGGAGGAGACCCAGGACAGAGAGGTCGGAGACGGAGTGGGAGGGGGAGTTGAAGTGCTGAGCCACCGGGAGGTCAGCTAGGTTATTGCGGACCGAGCGGAGGTGTTCGGCGAAACGATCGCCCAACCTCCGCTTGGTCTCACCGATATAGATCTGCTGACATCTAGAGCAGCGGACGCAATAGATGAGGTTGGAAGAGATGCAGGTAAACCTCTGTCGCACCTGGAACGATTGCTTGGGTCCCTGAAAGGAGTTGAGGGGGGAGGTAAAGGGACAAGTGTTGCATCTGCTGCGGCCGCAAGGGAAAGTGCCCGGGGAGGGGGTGGACCGAGAGGGAAGGGAAGAATTGACAAGGGAGTTATGGAGGGAGCGGTCTTTGCGGAAGGCAGATATGGGGGGAGATGGGAAGATGTGGCCAGTAGTGGGGTCACGTTGGAGGTGGCGAAACTGACGGAGGATTATTTTTTGTATGTGATGGCTGGTGGGGTGAAAGGTGAGGACTAGGGGGACTCGGCCCTTGTTGCGAGTGCGGGGATGGGGAGAGAGAGCAGTGTTACGGGGTATGGAAGAGACCCTGGTGCGAGCCTCATTTATGGTGGAGGAGGGGAACCCCCGTTCCCTGAATAGTGAGGACATTTCAGATGTCCTGGTGTGGAACGCCTCATCCGTGGAGCAGATACGGCGTAGACGGAGGAATTGGGAGTAGGGGATGGAGTCCTTACAGGAAGCAGGGTGGGAAGAAGTGTAGTCCAGATAGCCATGGGAGTCAGTGGGTTTATAGTGTATGTCGGTTAGAAGTCTATCACCTGCAATGGAGATAGTGAGGTCAAGGAATGGTAGGGAAGTGTCGGAGATGGTCCAGGTGTATTTCAGTGCCGGGTGGAAATTAGTGGTGAAGTGGATGAAGTGGATGCTGAATCATCCAACATCCTGATATATTTAGTTGGGTCATGATACTTGTTGCACTGCCGCTTAATGTTCAAATGCTTCTGTGAAGAAGTTAACCATTCCTGATTGTGGATCAGAAAGACTCATTGGGATTCTAGTACATGGCTCTAAAGGACTCACAGGTTATAATCCATAGACCGGATAGCATGCTTGTTCCTCTCTCCTGCCTCAATATTACAGATGCCGAACATTAAATCCATTACTGCAGTGTTTTGTTAACTTACAGAGGGTCATTTTTTGGCTTGAATCTTGGCAACTGTGTGAAACACGGGTAGGAAATATTGGTACACAGGTTGCTTTGCCAATATGTGGTGTTCCTACAAATTACTGTCATGTGTAGTATCACAATCTAAAACTGATCTTAATGAGATGCATCAAATCAGTCCTAACAATGTTTAAATGCTTCAAAAACAGAGCTATTTTATTTTGTATTTTAACTTATCCTATCTGTGAACTTTTCATTTGTTTCTTCCTTTGGTCGGTGGACTCATCCATGACCTAAGATAATTCAGTTGGGTTTAATTATGTAATTAGTGAACCTTATGCTTCTGTTTCCAATTTCTTAATTTGAATGTATGGTCTCCAAGTAATGTTCTACTATTACTTGAGAATAATTTCCATGTTTCATTAAATATTTTAATTTATTTTAGAGCCTTTGCAGTGAACAAAATAATTGCTCTCTGCTCTATTGTGGACTCGGGGCTGCAATCCTATTTTGTCACCAGAAGAAATAATAATCATGTTCAACTTTTAAGGCAACTATCTCCAAGTTAATGATAAATGGTAAAAAAAAAACTTAAACCATGAGCCAAGAAACTGCATTTGTCAGTGTAACTTATTCAGATGGTAATAAAGTGTAATAGGCCATAATATCGAGGGTGCGCTGTATTACTTGCTCATTGCCATGTTGAAGTGATATCATTGCACATTATGGAAATAATACAAATTACAGTTTTTACACACCTGCCACAATTCACTCTTACCACCCATATTAATTGTGTTTTGCAAATAAGTCACCTGTCATGATTCTGAAGTGCTGTGGAGAGAGAATGTTCATTAGTGCAAGGACTGTTTTCAATGTCTCCAGAATTAGTTGAACAGGATAAGCTGAAGAGAAAAGCTATCAGATAAATGAGAAATGCAATGACATCAAAGCTAAACTGTAGAGATCTGTCACTTTTGTGAACCTTAGTTGCCCAGGTACAAATGACTATAAAATGATGTTGCCAAAAGCTTAAGGTTAGCAGGAGAACAGGGCTATCCTGCCTTTTTCAGTAAGATTGTGCAGTGACACAGCTAGTAGAGTGAAAACCTTAGGGTTCCACAGGTTAATTCCACCATTGCCTACATCATGCAAGTTAAGCTCCAAATAGTGTTTCTCATGACCTGACAGGAAAACCAAGTACTCCTACTTAGAATGTTATATTGATACATTTCATGTTTTACCAAATCAAGGAAAATAGTTAGCACTTCAAGTTGACTTGCTTCAAGATGTTTATGTGATTTGTTGAGACTATCTCTGTTATGGATCGAATTGATATTGCAACACATAGGGCAGGGTGTGCTTAGTGGGACAGGTGCAGGGTTTTTGGGAGATGGTGGATTCATCCCATTATTTAGTCGCGGTTACTCTGTGGCCTGGTGCATGGACCAGGTGTTTGCAATGCCTCTTAAAAGATTCTTCTACACTTTTGAGTAGTCATAGAACAGATATGTTACATTTTCCACAGAGCTATCCCCTATCCACCTCATAATTACTTATGGTAATAGATATCAGGAACATGTATCCAGCCTATGAATGAAGAGGCATGCCCAACAAAGCTGCTTACATATAATTAGGGCTTCAATGTTTGGCCTGGCAAAGATATTGGTTCCCCCAGAGTGAATTTGGAAGATTTGTTGGAGACAGCAGAGAAGGCACCTTTCAAGTGCTTTAATGTGCCTGCTGTGGGTAGTCCACATCTCGGCAGCAATTAGAAGAGCAGTGATCACTGCTGCTTTGCAAGCTACACATTTTATGCAGGGACTGATCTCATGAATCAAGAGTCAAGAGTGTTTTATTGTCATATGTCCCATGCAGAACAATGACATTCTTAACTGCAGCAGCACAACAGAATATGTAAACATAGTACTAAGAGGCAGAGGCAGGTTGGTAGAGGAACTTTGTTTTTTTCAGATTTGATGAGATTAAATCTGTTATGGACCCATTGGCTAGGATCATGGCTTTCATGGCATTATCAAAAATCTAAGATGATGTCTATTTTTACAGGCAGCTAAATTCAACTTGGACAATAAAATGACAGTCACCTGTCTCAGTTGCCATTTTTCTAGTATTAATGGAGAAATTCTGCCTGACTGCAGTGAATGGACACTGAGATTTAGCTGTCTCCCTAATGCAATTAACAAAATTTTAGCCTCGTGCTCTCTTATTCACCTAATTACTTAAACAATATAACAGTTTAAGAAGGAACTGCAGATGCTGGAAAATCGAAGGTAGACAAAAATGCTGGAGAAACTCAGCGAGTGAGGCAGCATCTATGGAGCGAAGGAAATAGGCGGTGCTCCAGTCCATAGATGCTGCCTCACTCGCTGTTTGGCTACCTACACAATATAACATGTAACTTAAACCATAATAATTGAAGTTAATGGATCAGTGTTAAATCTTTGCAAAACTGTGAACTGTGGTTATTGCTAAATAGTTTACCAACTGTCATTCTGAGGTAATTTAAAATTCCACAATATTAATGGGGGAATTAAGTTGTCAAAAGAGTAGAAGTTTGTTTGTGTATCTCTAAATTAATTATTCTGTGCAAATGAAAATGAGTTTAACCCAAGCCAATGCAGTTGTTCAACATACATTTTTTGGCTGTATAACACCTGTCAAGATATTTGATTCCTGACTTTGAGGTACAACATTTGTTTTCTCCATTTGTATTTATCTAGTATAAAGTTGCCTGCACACCTGGCAGCGCTTTCACACCCATCAATGAAGTAGTCATCATTCAGCTGCAACAGATATCAGTAGCAGGAAGGATTTTACTTGGGTTTTAGTGTTGTCCATTAAAAAAGCTGTCATCATATATCACACCTGTTTAGCTAAATGATGACAGCAGCTACAAGAGCTTCCAGAATGCAGAGCTGAAGCAAATGGTTGTGATACAGCACTACACAAGGATGGTCTAGGAACCCTGCTATTGAAAATCCCAATCTTTACATGACTTTTACAAAAAGCAATTGAGTCACTCGCTACATTTTTTAAATTCCATTGGACAGGTACATCTATAGGATCAGTTTAGATGGTTATGGGGAAGTGGGAATAGTGTAGAAGGGCCATGTTTGTGTGTGTAGACAGGTTTGTCCGAAGAGCCATGAATCCATGTTATATGACTCTCTATGACTCCTTCTATTAACAGGCAATAAAGCAATTTCTAGCCCCATATATTTCCAGTTCCCAATATGTCAAAAGATTTATCTTTTTTTTCAATTTTTAATATAAATTTTAAATTGTGAATTGTTAATTGTGAATATATAAATTGTGAAATAGTTTACAGTGTATCTATTTTTCATGTAAAAGTCCCCAGAGACTAAAATAATTGTATTTGTTATGTCAAATTGGCTTAATTTTTCCATGCATTAGAAGGTAATGCAATACCATTTATTGGTCAACAATCATTGTTGATACAATAAGGTTGTGCAAACAATGAGATAATTAATCAACTGATTTGTGTTTTGTATATGATGGTTGGGGCACAGAAAAAAAACTGCATCCAGAATATTGTAAGAGTTTTGGTATGTTCTACTTATAATATGATTATGGGAATTTCAAACAAACAAATTTAAATTATTCAACAAAATGTTAAGGAACTCATTACACATGCTACTTCCTCCTTATACATGATGACAAATTATGTTAACTATATGACTTATTTACATAATTATATACACTGCATGTCTTGCGCCTTTGAAGAAAACATGTTTAAACATTCCTCACGATTTTAAAAGGTGGCAAACAGTCTGTTATTAGCGTTGTTAGTTAATATAACCCTAATTGTATAATTGGCTCTGTTATTCCATTTGTTCATGCCCCAGAGGAACTTGCACAAATTGACTCATGACTATTCTGTAACTTTTGAACAGAAATTGGATCTATATTGATGTCAAGAAAGGAGTTGGTATTTAATATTGGTTCATTATTATCAAATTAATTGCTTATTATGATCATTCATGTTGGCACATCTGACAAGATTCCTGATAAACAATAAATACATTAATTACTTTACTGAGGTCCCGTGGTCGAACTTTATACTTTTACTTGCTACATCTTTTTCTAATACTTCAATTTGCTTGAAAGTTTTGTTCTTTACTTTAATGTTCAAGCCATTACTCTTTACCTTACATGCTGCCTTTTCATTCTTCCCTCTTAAATTATGCTGTGTTAAGCTCAATTAGATACAATGACAACAACACTTAGAGAGTTCTGCCAGACTAAAATCAATGGTAGTGAAGAATTGCGTAGTATTGTGTAGTGAACAAGAAGTTAGCCGATTAAAGATTAAATGGAACACTTGCTTCTTCATGGGTTCATTCTAACCTGTGTATAAAGTTCTCCACTGAACCACTGGAAGTGTGAGGTAAATTTGGAATCAATAAATATTCGATACTGATATTATATCCTTATAATTATAAAACTCTGATCATGGATGTGTGTGTGTGTGTGTGTGTGTGTGTGTGTGTGTGTGTGTGTGTGTGTGTGTGTGTGTGTGTGTGTGTGTGTGTGTGTGTGTGTGTGTGTGTGTGTGTGTGTGTGTGTGTGTGTGTGGTATTCAATTGTTTGTGTGTGATCACATCTACTCGAACAAAACAACATGTTTTACATATTCTGGTAGAGAATTGGCTTACCTGAAAATTCCATGCTTTATTTCTTCAGTTAATAATAAAAATATTCACAAATCTGAAATGTCTTTGAAAATAAAAATGAATGACTTTGGCTGACAACGTCACAATGGCTCTGCTTGCGGGGGGCTCTGCATGCTGCATCTGTGCTGTGAACTGATGTCCCCCCCCCCCCCCGACCTAATGTCCCCCTTGCGAGCTTCCCCCTCTGTGAGCTGCTGTCGCCCACCGCGAGCTACTGCCCCCCCCGCGCGACCTCCCCCTCCACCGTGAGCTCCTCGCGCGCGAGCTGACCCCTGTGTGAGCTGCCCCCCCCGCGCGAGCTGTCCCCCATCCCGCAAGCTGCCGCCCCCCTGCGAGCTGTCCCCCCCACGCGAGCTGCCCCCCATCCCACGAGCTGCCGCCCCACTGCGAGCTGCCCCCCCATCTCTGTCTCTGCCCCAATCTCTCTGTCTCTGCCCGTCTTACTCTGTCTTTGCCCCTCTCTATCTGTCTCTGCCCCTCTCTCTCTGTCTCTGCCCCTCTCTATCTGTCTCTGCCCCTCTCTCTGTGTCTCTGCCCCCTCTCTCTGCCCTCACTCACTACCCTCCCTCTCTAGAAGCGCCTGCGAGTTGGGGGCTATGCATCAGTGGATAGGGCGGGAATGGGTTAAATGGAGGAAATTAATAATATTAATATAATATCAAGGAGGGTGGTTAGTGTGTGCGTGTGCGAGGGGTAGTTAGTGTGTGTGTGCGGGGGGGTTGTTAGTGTGTGTGTGCGGAGGGTAGTTAGTGTGTGTGGGGGGGGTTGATTAGTGTGTGTGTGATAACGCAGGCCGCCCCCCCCCCCCCCCCCCCCCCCCCCCCCCCCCCCCCCCCCCCCCCCCCCCCCCCCCCCCCCCCCCCCAGCAGCAACCGTGCGTTGAGGGTACGGGTCCCAATGGGCTCCCCTTGGTCTAGTAATATATAAACCCCTTAGATAAATACAGTTATTTTGATCATTATTGGATAATGTTCTTTGATCATTTTGGAACAAATTGCTGTTGGAGTGCATGATTTAGATGTTTCTTCAATGGTATTTTCTGCTGTTGTACCAGCACCTCCATGTCTGAAAAGCACAAGGGAATGATAGCAAACATTATTTAAAAATCATATAGTCCTAATAGGTTTTCATGAGCAACAATGTAAATATTCATAGTTTTCACCTCCACTAACTCATAATATTCACCTCCAATAATTCAGATGACTATGGATAAAGTATGACCTGCCTGAACAGCTGGTCATGTCTTGCTGTGCAATGAATAACTCCTCCATTCTTCTATATTCATTTGTCTATGCTTCCACACATCTAACTGTTCCCATTCACTCCTTGACCAGATTATTCAGTTTTCAGTTTTCCTACGGTCACCCTGGTTTTTCCCATTCCTTCACATTCCTTTTACACAGACCCTTCCCCCAAGTTCCCCGCAGTATAATATGCTTTTTTGATCTCCTTCGCAGTTCTGACAAAGAGTTTTAAAACTGAAACATTAGCTCTGTTTCTCTTCTCACAGTTGTAGCCTTATTTTTTTCTTTCTTTTTTTAGATTTCCAACATCTGCAGCTTGTTTTGATTTTCAAGGAATAAAATATTCTTTCAACCATTGGAATAATACTGAATTACTATCTAGTTTCTGGGGAGCGAGTAAATGAGTGTGATACATTTTGAAGCTGATATTCATAAATAATATTGCTTTCTTTCACTCCCTCATATCAGCATTCCTCACCTGTATGCATTCAGTACTCTTTTCTGTTTTCCGCCACCTTTTATCATTTTCAAAGTTTATACAGGTAACACACTGCAAGGATGGTGTTTTTAAAGATACCTCACATAATTAACTAATTATTTCATCTTCAAATACCTGAAGAAGCTTTTACTATCCTCCTTTATATTCATAGAAACATAGAAACATAGAAAATATGTGCAGGAGGAGGCCATTCGGCCCTTCGAGCCAGCACCGCCATTCATTGTGATCATGGCTGATCGTCCCCTATCAATAACCCGTGCCTGCCTTCTTCCCATATCCCTTGCCTCCACTAGCCCCTAGAGCTCTATCTAACTCTCTCTTAAATCCATCCAGTGACTTGGCCTCCACTGCCCTCTGTGGCAGGGAATTGCATAAATTCACAACTCTCTGGGTGAAAAAGTTTTTTCTCACCTCAGTCTTAAATGACCTCCCCTTTTATTCTAAGACTGTGCCTCCTGGTTCTGGACTTGCCCAACATTGGAAACATTTTTCCTGCAACTAGCTTGTCCTGTCCTGTTATAATTTTATATGTTTCTATAAGATGCCCCCTCATCCTTCTAAACTCCAGTGAATACAAACCTAGTCTTATCAATCTTTCCTCGTATGACAGTCCCGCCATCCCAGGGATCAATCTCGTTAACCTACGCTGCCCTGCCTCAATCACAAGGATGTCCTACCTCAAATTAGGAGACCAAAACTGTACACAATACACCAGATTTGGTCTCACCAGAGCCCTATACAACTTCAGAAGAACCTCGTTACTCCTATACTGAAATCCTCTTGTATATTCTTGGCTAGCTTACCTTCGTACCTCATCTTTTCTCCCTGTATTGCCTTTTTAGTTATCTTCTGTTGCTCTTTAAAAGTTTCCCAATCCTTTGGCTTCCCGCTGATCTTTGCTATGTTATACTTCTTCTCTTTTATTTTTCTACTGTCCTTGACTTCCCTTGTCAGCCACAGTTGCCTCTTGTTCCTCTTAGAATCTTTCTTCCTCTTTGGAATTAACTGAACCTGCACCTTCTGCATTATTCCCAGAAATACCTGCCATTGATTTTCCACTGTCATCCCTGCCAGGGTCCCTTTCCAGCCAACTTTGGCCAGCTTCTCCCTCATGCCTCCATAGTCCCCTTTGCTCAACTGTAATACTGACACTTCCAATTTTCCCTTCTCACTCTCAAATTGTAGATTAGATCATATCATATTATGGTCACTACCTCCCAATGGCTCCTTTACCTTGAGTTCCCTTATCAAATCTGGAACAACTCTAAATATATAACATAAAATCCAGAATTTCCTTCTGCCTGGTAGGCACCAGTTGAAGCTGCACTAAGAATCCATCTCGGAGGCACTCCACAAACTCCGTTTTTTGGGGTTCAGTACCAACTTAATTTCCCCAGTCTATCTGCATGTTGAAATCTCCCTTTACCTTTGCTACATGCCAATTGTAACTCTTGATTCAACTTGCACCCTATATCCAGGCTACTGTTTGCGGGCCTGTGTATATCTCCCTTTAGGGTCTTTTTACCCTTACAATACAGCTGGACATCAGATTTATTTATTTTTTCATTTTCATTTGTGTTTGTCTTGTCAAATCAATTTGATTTGTTTATGCTATAGTAAAGATACTTTATAATGTAAGTTTTATTTCCCCATTTCTATTCATTCTATTTTTAAAAAGCAAACTTAAAATCTGCAGTCACTTAAAATCAGAAATTAAAATGTCATTGTAGTGTATTTTGGGTACTTGGAACTGACTCAACAGAACTCTCAGATACAGGAGTAAACTAACAAGCTTCTTTATTGCTGGACGCCACCATGAGTCTCCTCTAGCGAATGCATCCCCTCGCACAAGACATAACATATGCTAATTACATTATATACATTACACTGCTCCCCTTTAACTTGGAGGCTGGTTACACCATTTACATTATATACATTACACTGCTCCCCCTTTAGCTTGGAGGCAAATAACACAATTTCTAGTACATTAAATAGAAACATAGAAACATAGAAACATAGAAATTAGGTGCAGGAGTAGGCCATTCGGCCCTTCGAGCCTGCACCGCCATTCAATATGATCATGGCTGATCATCCAACTCAGTATCCCGTACCTGCCTTCTCTCCATACCCCCTGATCCCCTTAGCCACAAGGGCCACATCTAACACCCTCTTAAATATAGCCAATGAACTGGCCTCAGCTACCCTCTGTGGCAGAGAGTTCCAGAGATTCACCACTCTCTGTGTGAAAAAAGTTCTTCTCATCTCGGTTTTAAAGGATTTCCCCCTTATCCTTAAGCTGTGACTCTAAGGCCACAGAGTGCAGATCATTAACTCTGTTGATTCAAGAAATTATCCTGGTCCTGGACTTCCCTAACATCGGGAACAATCTTCCTGCATCTAGCCTGTCCAACCCCTTAAGAATTTTGTAAGTTTCTATAAGATCCCCTCTAAATCTCCTAAATTCTAGAGAGTATAAACCAAGTCTATCCAGTCTTTCTTCATAAGACAGTCCTGACATCCAAGGAATCAGTCTGGTGAACCGTCTCTGCACTCCCTCTATGGCAATAATGTCCTTCCTCAGATTTGGAGACCAAAACTGTACGCAATACTGCAGGTATTGTCCAATGATTTCACCACTTTCCAAATGTGCTGCTATCCCATCTTTAATAACTGACTCTAGCAGTTTCCCCACTACCGATGTTAGACTAACTGGTCTGTAATTCCCCATTTTCTCTCTCCCTCCCTTCTTAAAAAGTGGGGTTACATTTGCTACCCGCCAATCTTCAGGAACTACTCCAGAATCTAAAGAGTTTTGAAAGATTATTACTAATGCATCCACTATTTCTGGAGCTACTTCCTTAAGTACTCTGGGATGCAGCCTATCTAGCCCTGGGGATTTATCGGCCTTTAATCCATTCAATTTACCCAACACCACTTCCTCGGCTAACCTGGATTTCACTCAATTCCTCCAACTCCTTTGCCTCGCGGTCCCCTGCTATTTCCGGCAAATTATTTATGTCTTCCTTAGTGAAGACGGAACCAAAGTAGTTATTCAATTGGTCTGCCATATCCTTGTTCCCCATGATCAACTCCCCTGTTTCTGACTGCAAGGGACCTACATTTGTTTTAACTAATCTCTTTCTTTTCACATATCTATAAAAACTTTTGATTAACACACAGTTGCAAAATTATATTATTACAGTCATCTTACATTACATCCTTATAACTGTAAACTGTATCTAAACTTAGCACATAATCGTTCATTCCACTCATCTTTCTAATCATTCTAGTTCTACCTGTATCTCTGCCTCTTCCCTTTTTAAATATCCTAATCTAATTTGCAGATTTCTTCCTGTTCTTGAAATTCTGCTAAAGTTAACATTTCCTCTGTTTCTGTTCCTTATTTGTAGGTGGGATCTGACACATGACTGCAGGTTTTCGTTTCTCAGTCGCTCTCTGTCGCTCAATTTCCTGGCGCTATGTATTTATCTGCTCTTGGTGTATAATGACATTCTGCAATACATAAACATTTGTCCATTGCTCAGTGAAGGAAGCTCCATGCTGGACTATACTGAAGTGTTCTAATAACAATTGGTCCTGCATACTTTTGTCTCGACCGACCAGCCTCTCTTCTTTAGACTTTTCTGTTAACAGCTTTTTACTCATTGTCACACATTTATTTAACCGTTCTTTGCAACGTTTAACCCTTTTCTGCTGTTCGTCTATTTGTCTTCTTAAATCACCTTTCTGGTTATTCATCAAGAAGTAGGATCTATATTGTCCTTGCAATACAGCAGCGCTCTGTATATTTCTCTTACTACATAAGCACGGTAGTGAGACTGCACTACAACTGCTGTATAAATTGGTTTGAGGAAGTCTCTCCTATATCGTTTAAGTCTTTTGTATCGTTTCAGCCTTTTCTGTTGTGCGTCTATTTGTCTCCTTAGGTCTTTCCTATACCAACTCATACGGAGTACTGACTGCACTTTTACAGTAGCTCTCTTTTGCTTAACCACCATACTCTTGTAGGCAGGTTGAATGGTAATAGTTGCATCCCTCATTGACTGATATTGCACAAACTGGGAATGCCCTATTTCAAATGCTTTGTACCATCTCTGGATCGAAATGACTGCTTGTCGCATAGCTCGGTACCATACCCTTAATCAGTAACCATGGTATGCAGCTTGCAGAGTGACTACAGCCGCCTTTTGCATCAAGAAATGCTTTCTTGTAATGCACATTCTTATGAATGACTTAATACAGCGTGCTGCCTTGGTTTTCTCTACCAATACTCTGGCTTTAATCCCGCGGTATAAGGCCTGAATACACACCACTGCTTCCCTCAAACTCTTATACTGTCTCACTTGGACATCTCTTATCTAGCATGCTCTGTATCATTGCTGTACAATAATGGCAGACCAGCGTAGTTTCATAAAATACTGACGCTGTTTATACATCTGATAATAAGTCTGTATGACCTTGACAGATTTATGCATGCCCCGCAGTTGCCTTCGAACAAGCATTCCACAGTAGGCTGCCTGAAGCAGTACAACGCTTCTGCGTACCTTCATGTAAGTTTTGCGATCTCTTTCCATTTGAAAGTGTGCCCTATAATGGGTTTGTACTATTATAGCTGCCAATCACATTGCCTTGTATTGACGGTATACTCTGTGCCTTCTAAATGCTGCTTGTATTACCGTTGCTGCCTTCTGTTTGTTCCGGATTTATTTCCATATATTCATACCCCTGAATGCAGCTTGAATAGCTAAGGTTGCCCTTTGGATGGCAATTTCTCTTTGCCTTTGACTTCTGCCACTTTGCATTTGCCCTTTGTCCCTTAGCACTTGACCTGTGTCATTTTCCACTTGACCTGTGTCCCTTTGCACTTGACGTGTCCCCTTTTGCACTTGACCTTTGTCCTTTTGCATTTGACATTCGTCCTTTTGCACTTGACCGTTGGCCTTTTGCATTTGACCTTTGTCCTTTTGCACTTGACCTTTGTCCTTTTGCACTTGACCTTTGTCCTTTTGCACTTGACCTTTGTCCTTTTGCACTTGACCTTTGTCCTTTTGCACTTGACCTTTGTCCTTTTGCATTTGACCTTCGTCCTTTTGCACTTGACCTTTGTCCTTTTGCATTGACCTTTGTCCTTTTGCACTTGACCTTTGTCCTTTTGCACTTGACCTTGGTCCTTTGAGAGACTCTCTGCACTCTTTAGTTCAGGCTCCTTGCCTCTGGATGCCCTTGGAGGTTTTGGCAAGAAATGAGCCATTAAAGCCTCCTTACACTCCTTATACATTTTATCTGTGGGTTTTGCTGGCAGCAGTAACATACGTATGGTTTGATAACCCTCTCTTCCTAAGCCTAATATGAACCATGCCCTCTTCTTCTCCTCTACAGCGATATCATTGGAAATGAAACACACCTCCAAGACTTTGGTCCATATCTCAAAATTACACCCATAATCTAACTGGGGCACGTTTCCTACAATTTGAAAAACCATGCTACCTGTTGCTATTCAGGTGCACTATCTTCTTTTCTCTCACTGTGTATTCTGCACTAGACTTAATCCTTCTACACACTACGAAGTGATCCAGCCCACTGACTATTACTAATTCTTATAATAATAGATTTATACTATTACCCAACATTTCATGTCAATAGACATTTAGAACATGTTAACCATATTCCTGCTATGCACACAGATTTACTATTAATAATAGTGACCAATGCATTACATCCAAACAGTCCCGCTTTTACTGTGAAGGAATAGTGAATAACGCATTACATTCAACAGTCCTGCTTTTACTTTGAAGAATTTCACCGGTCCAGCTTGTCGGCCTATGGACTCCGGTGCCTTCTCGACCTCTCGAGCTGTCCCCACCGGCACTTTTGCTGCTGGCCTCGCCAGACCTCCACTTTTGCTGCTTTTGCTGGCTCCTCCGGGCTTCACCGTTACTTTTGCTGCCGCTGGCTCGCTGCCAAGTCGACTACTGCTGCTCTGCTGATTTGCCTGCCCGCTGTCTCCACAGCCCTCACGACCGGGCTGACTCTACGCCCGACCGGGCTGAAGTGCTTGAGTGCTCTCCTGCTTCTCTCGTGCGGACCCACTCTTTGCTCGGGGCTGGACTTCCTCTCACGTCCAAGTCAAGTCAAGTCAAGTCAAGTCAAGTTTATTTGTCACATACACATACGAGATGTGCAGTGAAATGAAAGTGGCAACGCTCGTGGAACGACAAAACAACCAAACAAATTATAAACACAATCATAACACACATATTATTTTACATAATAAATAATAGAAGGAAAAACGTTCTGTACAGTTAGTCCCTGGTGAGAAAGGCGTTTACAGTCCGAATTGCCTCTGGGAAGAAACTCCTTCTCAACCTCTCCGTTCTCACTGCATGGCAACGGAGGCGTTTGCCTGACCGTAGCGGCTGGAACAGTCTGTTGCAGGGGTGGAAGAGGTCTCTCATGATTTTGTTTGCTCTGGAGTTGCACCTCCTGTTGTATAGTTCCTGCAGGGGGGTGAGTGAAGTTCCCATAGTGCGTTCGGCCGAACGCACTACTCTCTGCAGAGCCTTCTTGTCCTTGGCAGAGCAATTCCCGAACCAGATGGTAATGTTCCCGGACAAGATGCTTTCCACCGCCGCTGCGTAGAAGCACTGGAGGATCCTCGGAGACACTCTGAATTTCCTCAATTGCCTGAGGTGGTAAAGGCGCTGCCTTGCCTTACTCACCAGTGCTGAGGCGTGTGATGACCATGTCATATCCTCAGAGATGTGGACTCCCAGATATTTAAAACAGTTCACCCTATCCACAGGATCCCCATTTATACTCAATGGAGTGTACGTCCTCGGATGATGTGCCCTCCTAAAGTCCATGATCAGCTCCTTCGTTTTTTTGATGTTCAAGAGGAGGCTGTTCTCCTGGCACCAGAGTGCTAGATCAGCCACCTCCTCCCGGTAGGCCCTCTCATCATTGTCTGAGATCAGGCCCACCACCACAGTGTCATCAGCAAACTTAATGATTGAATTGGAGCTGAACCTAGCCACACAGTCATGTGTGTACAGGGAGTACAATAGGGGGCTGAGGACGCAACCCTGGGGCGATCCTGTGCTCAGGGTGAGGGACTTCGATGTATTCCCTCCCATCTTGACTACTTGGGGCCTGGCGGTGAGAAAGTCCAGGACCCAGGCACACAGGGAGGAGTTGAGCCCCAATTCCAGTAGCTTCCCGGCCAGTCTGGTGGGGACTATCGTGTTGAAGGCTGAATTGTAGTCTATGAACAGCATCCTCACGTAGCCCCCCTTCTGGCTGTCCAGATGGGAGAGAGCGGTGTGCAAGACCTGGGAGACCGGGCTTTCCCCCTCGGCCAGTCCGCTTCTCTTGCGCGGCTGGACCCTCTCTTCTGCTCACGGTCGGGCTGACTCTGCTCACGGCCGTCTCTTGCGACCGGGTTTTCCCTCACGACCGGTCCGCTTCTCATGCGTGGCTGGGCTTTGTTTTTCTCGCTGCTGGTCCGCTTCTCACGTGGCCAGTTTTCTCCCTCGACTGGGCTGACTCTTCTCCCAGCCGGGCTGACGGTGGCTTCACTGGACCTGTCCGTGACTTACCCGGTACTAGGCCCTCACTCGACGTTGTTGGCGGCTCCTGGGCCTGGGTGTGGGCTACACAGCCCTGGAAAATGTCCGAAGTTGGTGGCAGCTGCTGGGCCTCTTCTGTCCCTTTGCCTTGGCTACACAGCCCTAGAAAATGTTCCAGGTAAGTTGACACCGTCACTGTCCTGCTGGTTAGGCTTCCAGCTTTTGGCTGCTTTCTTCGGTGACACTTACTTACTGCCCCACTTGTTTTCCTTGCTTCCTGTTCCGACCTTTTTTTCTTTGGAGCCAATCCCTAAACATTTGGCGCCAAATCTTCTGGCTTGGTGCCGTTCCACTTTGTTTCCAAACACAACCTTATTTTTTTCTGACAGTCCTTTTTCTTTCCTTTTCTGTTCTTTTATCCTCTTTGTGCTGTTGTTGTGTGTTTTGGTGCAACAATTCACCTAAAACTTATACAAAGACTATTCAGCTTGAGGAATTTGTCAAAAGGAAAACTCAGTCTAAAATGAGTAACAATCCGAAGGACGACATCTTGCCACGTAGACACAACATAGAGATAGCCTGACAAAACTCGCCGACTTGTACAGCTGATGTTTTAAATGTAGTCCCCAGCATAGAGAGATCTGCAGGCCTCTCTTGTCCTGCTCGCAAACAACTGCGACACAACTCCGTATCTACAGTTTAAACTGTTAAACAATCCTGTGTGTTGCAAAACAGTCCTGTGGGTGAGTTCACAAACTCTATCCCAACCTCGTCGTCAATTGTAGTGTATTTTGGGTACTTGGAACTGACTCAAAAGAACTCTCAGATACAGGAGTAAACTAACAAGCTTCTTTACTGCTGGACGCCACCATGAGTCTCCTCTAGCGCGTGCGTCCCCTCGCACAAGACATAACATATGCTAATTACATTATATACATTACAGTATATGCTAGAGATAATCTGCAGCACCTGTCAAGAGTGAAACAGAGTTTCTCATAGTGACGCAGCGGCAGAGTTGCTGCCTTCCAGCGTCAGAGACCCGGGTTCAATCCTGACTACTGGTGCTGGCTGTATGGAGTTTGTATGTTCTCCCTGTGACTGCATGGGTTTTTTCTGGGTGCTCCAGTTTCCTCCCACACTCCCAAGATGTACAGTTTTGTAGGCTATTTGGCTTCGGTAAAATTGTAAATTGTCCCGAGTGTGAAAGATTGTGCTAGTGTATGGGGTGATCACTAGTCGCCGCGGAGTCAGTGGGGCCAAAGGGCCTGTTTCCACTCTGTATCTCTAAAGTCCAAAGAGTAACATTTTAGAGTGATGATATTTCATCACAACTGTGCTGAATCATTCCAGCATTTTAACTCCTTTTTTTAATTCCTGTTTTGATCTTGCTCTCAAATCTAAATTTCTCTGCAAAGGCATTTAAAGAAAATAATATATCTATAGAATACTGCAAGGTTCCAGAATGTGAATTGAATTTTGTTGCAAAGTGGTTGTAAGGTTTAGATCAACATTGTGAATAAGCTTCTGCAGTTGGAATCATGATGCTCTCTCTTGTGACCTGTTGATTTAGTTTATTGAATTTCTTGCCAAACTATGCTTCATGCTGCATGCAGACCAACTATAAATGGCTTGGTGAGTAACAGGGCCTCACTGTGATTGAAAAGCACTTGCAGTGAGACTGGTAACATCCATTAGAATTTCAAATAAAAATTACTGGGGTAGGGTGAGTGATTAAAGATGGGAACAACTTGTATATAATATGCAGCAATGAAATGGTTTACAACCAAACCAAGGCTAAAAAAAATGACAGAACAAATTAATGTGATATCATTATGATTTTGATTGGGTTATATTTGTTGTTATTGTGTGTTAGGATTTTCATTTTTTCTGGCAGTGCCAATGAACATTTCAAAGATAACATGAGTTAAATCTGTTTGCCATCTTTAAGCAGCTTTGAAGGACTCAAACTGAAGGCAATGGCATGGTTCCAGCGCTATTTGTGTATAGCATGACAAGTTTTAATGCATATTACATCGTATATTAAGCTAAACATATTGTATTTTTTGTGGGGGCGGTTTTATGGGTTGAGAAGTATATCCTTTAATTTAAATCATCCTGGCCTAGAAAATCCATTGTGACATTTTTTACACTGCTACATGTGTAAGCATGACATGTGGAATGTTTTAAATCCCTACTGCTAAGTACAGTCTGGCACTTTATACCTTGATAGCACCATTCCAGATTGTTGATCTGATTCTTCCAGCTGAATGATAATGTACATATTTGAAACCTTGTTTGTAAACCAGCATTTGCAGTTCCTAGCTTCTACAAATAGAGGATGCTGGGTGCATACTTCCGTCTGGCCCTGACTTTGTTCATTTTGATGAGATTTCTTCAAAATTCTGCCATACACCTAAACTCAGTATCTTTTGATACAGAACACTGAAGTACTTTTCAACTGGTGAATTGAGGCCTGGTTCACTGTTTGTTCAAAGCTCCTAACATGTCTAAGCTGCTGTGTTGGAAATATCAAATCATCTCTCATTCTCTTATTATGTTACTTCTTTAAATGTTCATAGTTAATAATGATCTCTTCTCCTCTAACCTGCTGATGTCTTTAGGATTACCGTAATCCCTGAACAATCTACCATTCTTTCTTAATTCTCATCACTTCTCCTTCCTGAAGTCCTACCTACATCTACAGGAGAAACAGAGGTGAGGGTAAAGAGGAGGGGGTGTTGCATTATATTGATTAAAGACACAGTAGTGGTCAGAGGTGACATGGACGGTTTGTCCGATGAGGCTATATGGGTGGAGCTGAGGAACAAGAAAGGGGAGATCACCTATAAGCCCCCAAAGAGTCAACGGGAATTAGAAGAGCAAATTTGCCAGGAGATTGCAGGCAGCTGCAGGTCAAATAAAGTTATCGTAGTTAGCAACTTTAAGTTTCTCAATATTGACTGGAAATACCATAGTGCAAAAGGTTCTGACGGGATGGAATATGTTAAATGTTTTCATGAGAATTTCCTCGGGAAATATGTAGAGGGCCCCACATGGAAGAGGGCAACACTTGTCTAGTATTAAGAAATTAGGAGGGGCAAGTGGATGAAGTGTTTGTGGATGAGCCTTTTGGGATCAGCGACCTCTGTTGTATTTCGTTTAAGATAGTTATGGATAAGAACACAGCGGGCTCACCAGTTGAAATGCTAAATTGGGGCAAGGCCAACATTTTGTTGGTATGAGTCAGTAACTTGCTCATGTTGATTGGAGTAGGTTGTGTGAAGGAAAAGGAATGTCAGGAAAGTGGATGTTTTTAAAAGTGTGCAGGACATGCATGTCCCTTATAGAGTGAAGGGTAAGGCAGGTAAACATAAACAAGTATGGATAACGAGGGAAATTGAGGCATTGGTCAAGAGTAAGAAGGAGGCATGAGACCGGGATAGGCAGCTGAGATCTAATGTGTCCCTGGAGGAGTATCGGGAACTAAGGTGTAAAGGGCCTGTCCCACAGGCATCGTATGGCCGTGCGGGGCCAGTCCCACTGAGAAGCGCGGGGTTCCGAAATTTTTGTAGCGAACAAAATCTTCGTGTGCCAACAGCCTGTCGCGTAATTGATGGCCAAAGTGGGACAGGCCCAAGACCCTGGCGCGATGCAATGTCTCCGTGTCTCCAACAGCAGCAGAAGCAGGCAAACGATCGCTGAACTCGGCCTGGGGTTCACGGCAGTTGCGGTCCGGACCCGCCCCCACTTCTACTCCCAGAACGGGGCCAAGAAAATTGAAGATGGACACAAAATGCAGGAGTAACTCAGCGGGACCGGCAGCATCTCTGGGGAGAAGCAATTGGTGATGTTTCGGCTCAAGACCCTTCTTTTCAGACTGAAGAACAGTCTCAACACGAAACGTCACCCATTCCTTCTCTCCAGAGAAGCTGCCGGTCCCGCTGAGTTAATCCAGCTTTGTGTCCATTTTCAAATTACGTCACGTGCTACAGACGGCTGTGCGTACACATGAAATCCGCTCGACCTTAGCGGGACCGTCGCTGCTCAACGCGACCACGAGGTTGCGTAATTTGCGTGCCAAGGACACGTAAGTGGGACAGGCCCTAAGTTAAAAATGGAAAGCAGAAGGGCTATAAGGTGACATGAGATCTCTCGCAGATAACGTTAAGGATAATCATGATTTTATGTACATAAAGGGCAAAAAGCATAGCCAGTGAGAAGTTTTGACCCTTCTGGAATCAAAGTGGTCAACTCTGCATGGAGTCACAGCAGATGTGCTCTGTCCGCAATGTGTATTTCGCCTCTGTTTTTACAGTGGAGAAAGATAGTAGGACTGAAGAACTTGGCAGTCACTGGAAGTGTCTTGTGAGCAGTCAGCATTACAGTCGAGGAAGTACTGAAGGTCCTGGTGCATATCAAGGGAGACAAATCTCCTGGGCCTTATTAGATATATCCAAGGACACTGTGGGAAGCTAGAGCGGAAATTGCAGGAGCCCTGGCTGAGATTTACGAGTCATCAGAATTTGCGCAGCCACACGCAAATTGAAGAAACAGCACCTTGTATTTTGCTTGGGCATCTTACAACCCAGCAGTATGAATATTAATTTCAAGTAACCCTAGCATTCCTTCTCTCTCGGCCCCTTCTCCACTCTAGTCATCCTGTTTACTCCACTGTTTGCATCCATATGTCCCTTCATTATCACCACTCCCACAACCAACAATTGATCATTGTGGGCTCCACCATTCCTTGGTAATTGGTGCCGACTGATTTTTCTGAACTTTTTCATATTTTTAGTTTCCCTCTCTCCAGACACTCAGTCTGAAGAAGGGTTGACCCAAAACGTCACCTATTCCTTTTCTCTGGAGATGCTGCCTGACCCATTGATTTGCTCTAGCATTTTGTGTCTAACCCAGAAGCTAATGCTTGGTGGAATAGCTTTCACAATGAAAAATGCACATAAAGAAATGTATTGCCCAGTCTCTTAAATCTTCTTGCAGTCCACTTGCAGTATAAATAGGAATTTTTCACATCCAAGCAAAGAATGGAAATAAGCTCAATCTTATTTTTACTGTGATGACCAACCAATCATTTAAAAGTGGAAATTGGGTTATTGCTGATGCATAAATAAGAGCTATAAAGTACTTGTTGATTCGTTTGATGGTGCATCTGCATTGCTATTCAGAGTTGGAGAATTTGGGAAGAATATTGAACTGGCAAGGCTACAAAATGAGGGATATCCATTGAAGTAAATCACAAGGTAATTGAGTAGGATGTATTACTGGAAATATTCACTGGCGTCAATGCAAAGAATAATGAGGCAGGTAGTGCAACTTACTGAAATGATTGAAGTCAGTGGCAAAGTTAATCAGACATAATCTTTATTGATAGTTGATCTTCACTCATCCATGTTAACATTTCAATGAATTTAAATTTCCTCAATGGGACTTAAAGAATGATGCCAGTGAATTAAGAAAGTAGACAGAATGCTGGACGAACTCAGCGGGTGAGGCAGCATCTATGGAGAGAAGGAATAGACGATGTTTCGGGTTGAGACCCTTCTTCAGACTGAAGAAGGGTCTCGACCTGAAACGTCGCCTATTCCTTCTCTCCGTAGATGCTGCCTCACCCATTGAGTTCCTCCAGCATTTTTGTCTACCTTTGGTTTTTCCAGCATCTGCATGTTTTAATTTTGTCCCATTTCTCAGAGGCAGGGCATTGTATCCTTTGATTTCAAGAATGTAGAATTCCTTCTGGAGCAGAGATAAGTAATCATAGATTAGAAAGTATTCTTCAATAATTTATTATGCACATCTTTAACATAAAACAGATACAGTTTTGACAAGATTATTTAATTGTGGAGTCAGTCTGTTTAACAAATATTTGTTTTCAGTGACAGAATTTGAAGTGAGAGCAATAAGCTATTAACAATCCAACCATTGGTAGTGAAATGGTGCCTTGTATATGCTCAAATGAAAGTGGAGTGAGTGCACCTCCATCAGCTCTGTAATACCATTCACGTTTGGTTTTCCATTACTTAAAAGCAATCGAATCTCTAAAGTAGAACTTCCATGAATCTCAAACTTTTATCCCCACATGCTGATATTCTTCAGGAGGTTCAGGAGAATATATCCATCTGGTTCTTCTGCTTCAATGTCTTTAATCCCATCAGTAATGCAAAACTCAGACAAATTTAGATATCTTGTGATGCGAGGTAAGAGGAAAGCTCTGCTAAGCTGCCTCCCCAATAGGAGAACATAAAATATGTATATAATGTGAAATTTGCTCAAGAAGAACCATTTTCTAGAGCAAACTGAACTGTGGAAAATGCATATGGTAAATGTTTAGCTATCTCAAACTGTTTGGTCAAAATCATCAACCACTACTGCATTACCACTAAGGCTTCATCTCACCTTCCCCACCCGGTGGTTTTCAACCTACCTATCCCAATTTTACAAATTTGAACATTAGAATACCAACAATCTATTGCAGCCCAAAGTTGCAAATGGTTCAACTACCTCACTTTTTACCAAAACAGTGTTTCTTCCCTATCAGGGGCTCCATATTCTGGACCTAACATGTAGCAAAACATTTTATTTTATCTGTGGGACTGAAAACCAAAGGACATAAATTTAAAGTAATTGGTCGAAAGATTAGAGGGAGGATGAGCAAAACAAAATGTTTAATTCAGAAAGTGGTTATGTTTTCACCGTCTAAAAGGTTACTTCATTTCTTGGGTCATTTAAAAAGTATCTGGCTGAGTGCTTCAAGATTAACCCCTGTAGATCTAAGGTTTAATTGCTGAAAGGTGAGAATAGGCTGGGTAGATAGAATTGCAGGGACATGATGTACGTACCAAATTCTGCGTTATACATTTTCTATGATTCTATTTGAAGTTGCCTGCTGTTGTGTATGATAAAGTTCAGACAGAAAGCTGCTGTGCAAATGTACTGTATGTAAGTGAATGGCAGAGATTCTTGGCAATCTGCTTCTATTTATCACACGGAATATCCTACTGACAGTATTAATAAAAGTAATTGATCGCTTTTTTGTGCACAGGAAGCATTAAAGAGAAGATCCATTTGGAAAGCAGAGTAACTATTTGCTCTTTGAAAGCTGGAACATTCTTCAAAAGTGCTTTCATAAAAATCCAATTGAAATGTGTGGGAACAACGGATGTTTGAATTTACCTTTTCCATCTATGTAACAGCAAGTTAAGTTGTCAAATTAGAATTATTAGACTATATGATAAATGTTGTAGGATTTATTTACATTTAGGGTGCCGCAGTCACCGGGGAGGGAGTGGCCTCTCCAGATATTTCCACGCCACCGAGGAGTGTTCACCCGACGCCGGAGTTCCAGCTTTACGGCAAGAGGGCCTGAAAACATTGGACTGGCTGCAGAGGCCAAAAATAGGTCCCGACCTCGGGTGATTCACAGAGGAAGAGGACTTAACTTTTTGATGCCTTTGCCCACAGTGGAAATTTTTGATTTTGTTGTGGGGGGACGTTCATTTTGAGTTATTTAATGTGTTGTGTCATTTTTTCTTATTTTTAATTTTTCTATGGATGTACGGAAAGTTAACTATTTATTTTATGTAAAGCACTTTGGTTTCAACGCGAGTTGATTTAAATGTGCTATATAAATAAAATGTACTTACTACTTACTTACTTACTATTTGTATGTATGCTTAAAAGTACAGTTAAGATATTGATTTTCCTTTTTTCCATTCTGAATATGTAGCTTTTTGGTTTTCCATTGTAATATTTTCTTCTTTCCATTCAATTGATATGATATAATTTGATATAATTTAATTGCCACACAACCAGGGTCGGTGGAATTTTGGGTTGCCAGCAGCAGTACAGTAATAAAGAACACACAACCACAATAAATATTTTACACAAACATCCACCACAGCATTCATCACTGTGGTGGAAGGCACAGAACTTGGCCAGTCCTCCTCCATTTTCCCCCGTGGTCAGGACCTCCACCCTCCACAGCCATTGCTGCGGGCGTCCAGATGGTAAGGGACAAAGTCAAAGTCAACGTGAGTCCAGGATCGGCTCTTCCCAACCAGAGACCGCGGCTTCAGGCTGGTGTAGGCCACAGACCAGCGGTCAAAGTTTTAAAGTACCTGCCGTGCCGCAGCCAGAAGCACCGCAGTCTGCAGGGCCGGCGGTCGAAGCTCCCCTCCAGGGGAGATGGTAAGTCCATACCGCGCCCGCGGTAGAAGACGGCCGCGGGCCAGCGGTGGAAGCTTCTTCTTCTCCCCTGGGTCCTCCACGAGGGATCCCGGGCTGTAGAGGCCGCACCAGCTGGAGTTCTGCAGACTGCTTCAGGCTGCTAGCTGCCGCGGGCCAGCGTAACGAAGCACTCCCCTCCAGCGAGCCCAAGCGAGGTCTCACCCGCTTCGCGCCGAGAGTCCACGCTGTGCCCGCCGCTGAAGTTCCGGGCGCGTCTCCAGGAAAGGCCGCCCGATCCTCGATGTTAGGCCACGGGGGAGGCGACCTGAAATAAAGTTGCCTCTCCATGGAGGAGGCGGCCGAAACGGTTTCCCCCTTACCCCCCCACACCACCCCCCACACATAACACACAAAGAAACATTAAAAACAGACTTTTAAACATACTAAAAAAATTAAAAATGTTGAAAAAAAACGGACATGCTGCCGACAGGCTGCCGCCAGTGCAGCGCCCCCTACACACAATTCAGGGCAAAAGGAAATTAATTGAGTAAAATTATTCCATTTTAGTTTTCTTGGCTGCTTTCATGAGTAATAAATTCATATTCAGTACTATTTTATGCCCATTTCCTAAACTAAATGCCTCTGATGACAAGAACACCACTGAAGATAGGTTGCTTGGATTCTTCTAAGAAAAAAGAGCACTTACTTCACAAGGTTGTTTAATCCATTGTCTATAGATGAAAGAATTGCCAGTGGCAAAAGGCCAGCAACTATGCAGTTGGTTTCCAAATCCAAATTCTGTGCAGATGATGTAAGCTCTCAGGATGTCAAAGAATGGAATACAGTCCACATCTCCAGTCATTAAAAATATATCTCTACTTTGAAAAGATAATTCCATGTACTTAAGCACAAAAGGCATGAATACATCTTTTGAGAAAGTACATGTCTTCAGAATGTGTGCAGAGTTGAGTTGGAACAGCAGGTAAGAGACTCTGCGTTCCTTCCACTTACCTTTTAGGTGGAGACATGGACCGGATCCATGAAGGCTGCGGGAAAGCTGGCGGGGGAGAACCGCGGAGTTGCGGGCAGCCGGCAGCAGCAGTAAACGGCACGCTCATCTCCCGTAATGGGAACAGCTGTGCCCGACTTCGCTCCGGACATCGCTCCCGCGCCGGTCCCGGCCGGTCGGGAGAGGTAAGCATACACAGAGACGTTGACTCCGAGGAGTCCGACTCTGAATAGCCACGAGCGGCCAGTGCCCGTGCGCACTGGGGGCCGGTTGGAGCGGCTTTAGGAGCAGCCGCGAGCGGCCAGTGCCCGAGAGCACGGGAGCCGGTTGGAGCGGTTGCAGGAGAAACAAAGCAGCCGCGAGCAACCAGTGCCCGTGTGCATGGGGGTCGGTTGGAGCAGCTGCAGCAGAAACTATGCAGCCGCGAGCGGGCAGTGCCCGAGAGCATGGGAGCCGGTTGGAGCGGCTGCAGGAGAAACAAACAGCCGCGAGCGACCAGTGCCCGTGTGCATGGGGTTCGGTTGGAGCGGCTGCAACAGAAACTAAGCAGCCGCGAGCGGCCAGTGCCCGAGAGCACGGAGGCCGGTTGGAGCGGCTGCAGGATGGGGCAACAGCAGCCAGGAGTGGCCTATGCCCGAGTGCATAAGAGCCAGTTGGAACGGCTGCTGGAGGAAATACCCCAAAGTGGCAGGATGGAGGCTAGCCACAGTGGGCAGATAGTAAGCCCCACAGCAGTGCCTCTTGTAGGGCCGCACAGTGTTTCTCACTCATCAAAAAGGAACACCGAGAGTCAATCCTTGGAGTGGCTGCAGGAACTGGAGCAGGAGCAGCCTCAGGAGGAACGGCTTCAGGAGCAGCCACGATGGCCAGTGATCATGTATGTGCATTGGAGCCGGTTGGGTGCCCGAGAGCATCGGGGCCAGCTGGAGCGGCTGTTGGAGCAGGTAAGTGGCAGCTCCATGAGATGGAGACTAGTCACAGAGGGGCAGCTAGTAGTCCTACAGCATTACCTCTTGTAGGGCTGCACAGTGTTCTCCCTCATCAGAGGGGAGTATAGGGAGTCAATTTTGGGCTGCACTTGAACAAGGGAGCAGAACATACCCCTAGTACACATAGGGTGCAGAAAACCTATTGGAAGACACTTACCATCAGGGAACTGCAAAACCTAAATGTTCCCAGTATCAACCTAAACATGGTAGGGCATGGAATTGAAATGAAAGAAAGTTCTAGTCCTAACAGCGGGACAGGATCGGCTGCTCTATACACAAAAGACATGACACTAGATCACCAGGATGCACTGGGCTTATATGCTAACCTGGAACCTCCCAACTTCCAATATTAAAATTTGGAGGCATCTTATCTTAACAGGGAAAGAATTTAACATAGAGGGAACTGGAGCACATTAAGGAACGTCTTAAAATCTACTTCCTGGTAAATATGCTAACCCTCATCACAGACACCGGCACCTCAACGACCATGGAGGATGCCGAAATAGTAACAAACCTACTTATAGTAACCATGGAGGAAGTTTGGTTTGACTCCTTACGTGGTTGGTGGGAGATAACAGATCTATCTGTATGCATAGAATTATTTCTATCATCACTTAAATTTCAGATGTATAGGGGTATACCTTAGAATTATTCATTACATTATCCTCCAGTTCAGCATGTACCGAAGTGAATGTTCATGCTTACAGGGATAGAAATAAACTTAAGCGCATACTGAACTACAGTGCCCATATAAATAGGAGTTATGGAGGACATCCAATCACAGGAATTTGTGTCCTAAATATCCTTATCATAATATAGAGGTGGTTGCCACTTCATCTTAGTTTTGACTAATTTGAATACTTCGTACTTTATATTCATTACAGATGGGAACCTTTGGTGCAACAAAGGTATTGATCCTAGGGTACTACATGGCAAGCATCGTATTAAAATATGCTTGCTATGTAGTACTCATTGGAGGTGCCCACAGATGTATTTAACACAACAGATCGGCTGCGGTTCACCGTTAACACAGATCACATGGCAGTGACTTTGCCGTAAGGAAGGGTACAGCCTTATTGGTTGCTTGCATAGTACAAAACCATCCACCAGACTGGCAGTAGAATATTGGCATTAGGGGCTGTGTGCCAGCCACATGATATCGTGACCTTTACATAATCAAATTACTGAGTGCAAACACGCGTCACTCAATAATTTATGGAGGGGTCATTCAGACAGACTAATGAAGCAACCAACAGAGGCCACTATGGTACAAAAATGGTGGAACATACATTAGGCTTGATCCTAACCAAACATTAACAGTTACCCGTCTATGGAACCACATACTGATGGGCCTTGGATTGGGATGCTACTAATCCCATCTCCAGTTGTGCGGGAGATGGAATGCACAGGAGGCTTCACTACTAACGTTGGGCATATATACCTGGGGAAGTGAGTGTAGCCATGGCTTTAAGTCATATTGTTTTGGGTTATATCACCAGTATGTTAGACTACAAATTGACAACACCACCGAGGTAGCATATGTCAACCATATGGGTAGAAACATATCGACACCATGTGACTAGCTGGCCAACACTATTTGTGAATTGAATTAATTAAATTGAATCCTTTATTGTCATTCAGACCTTTAGGTCTGAACGAAATGTTGTTGCCATACATGTAATATAACAACACGCAATAAACACAAAATGGGCATCCACCACAGTGACCAAACTCATGAGGGGCATTTTAAAATTAATCCTCAAGAACCAGGTGCTCCCAAATATGGGATGTGAGCATTGTACTGACCATGTTAAGAAACTGGTCTCCAGCTACAGCTCTGTCCCTACGGAAACAGACTATAAAAACAGTCATGCTGATGGTCCTGGTCACGGCACAAAGGGTCCAGTCACTACAGAAAATAAGGTTGGACAACATGATTAATTCATCTGGAATTTAATTTTCACATCAATGTAATAGTCATAAGGAACAGACAGGGGTCAGCAGGCCTAAAAAACAGAATTCAGGTCCTACCCTACAGATGGTCATCTCTGTATTATAACATACTTACTATGATACCTGAAGTATACTAAGATCATCAGAGGGGAGAAATGTCACTTTAATCAGCTACTAACAGCCACTCAAACAGTGACAGTCCAGACCATCTCTAGATGGCTAAATCAAGTCCTAAATAGGCTGGAGTGGACACTAGCATTTCAAATCTCACTCCACCAGGGCTACAGCTACATTGGCAGCTATGAAGTTGGAAGTACCTATGGACTAATCCTCAAAACAGCAGGATGGTCAACGGAGGAAACTTTCCAACGACTTTATAACAAACCAGTCATTGAACCTGGAACATTCGCAGAAACAAGTTCTGTATATAATTCACCCCAGAAATAGGGACAATAATTGGTGTTAATATTTTTACTATTGGGTTTCAATATCGTATTGATGTCTAATGATGTTAACTGTATTCTCTCCAAAAATCAAGGCAGATGTGATGCATGGACTCGTTCCATGACATGAAATCACAGAGCTTTAAAATCTTCACGTAGTCACTCACGTGACTCCGAAGTAAAATAGTAAGATTAAACGAGAACTTACCAGTTTGAAGTTTGATCTTTATTTTATGAGGAGCAACATTGAGGGAATACGTGCCCTCCGCTCCCACCCTTGATCATATCTTGAACTGGTATCTCTTCTCTAATCTTACTATGTTTAGTCATTACAGTTATCTGTGATTTCACACCGCTGCTTTGAAGAATGACACGCATGCGTCCTGGCAGGGTTCTTCACGTATTCCCTCAACGTTACTCCTCATAAAATAAAGATCAAACTTCAAACTGGTAAGTTCTCGTTTAATCTTACTATTTTCCAAGTTGCCATTATGAAATCTTTCATATGGAGACTATGTTCATACAGTGGGTTGTAAACAGCCCAAGTAGAATGTAAGATGTTGCTCTTTCAATTTGTGTCAGTCTCTCCCTCTCGAGGGCGGAGCAGGTAGGAGTAAGGAACTCTGGATGAGGAGAGAAATTGGGGCTCTGGTCAGGAAAAAGGAGACATTGGTCAGGTATGGGATCCAGTGTATCTCTGGAGGACAATAGGGGATTAGGGAGCATACCTAAGAAGTAAATCAGGAGTGTAAAAAGGAGGCACGTGATAGCTTTCGTGCATGAGCTTCAGGAGATTCCAAAGAGATTGTGTAAATTTATTAAATGTAAATGGGTGACTAGAGTATAGTGCCACTCAGAAACCAAAATGATCATCTACATATAAAGCCAAGGAGATGGGTGTCCTCAATGACCATATGATCGGCTGCTGTGGGTTAAATTGCATGGGATCCAGGGAGAGCTCGCTAACTGGATACAGAATTGGCTGCATGGTGTAAAGCAGATGGTGGTGGGGAGAGGTTGTTTTTCAAACTGAGGCCTGTGACTAGTGGTGTGCCTCAGTAATCGCTGTTGGGCTTATTGTTATTTGTCACCTGTATCAACGATTTGAATGGGAATGTATAAGGCATGATTGGTAAGTTTGCAGAAGACACTTAGGAAGGAGATTTTGTAAACAGTGAACAAAGTTATCAAGAATTCCAACAGGATCTTGATCAGCTGGGCAAGTGGGCCAAGGAATGGAAAATGGAGAATACAGATAAATGTGAGATTCAGCACTATTGATACAGACTCCTACCAGCTTCTTGAAGTCATATCAAGTTGTCTGTACTTGACCAATTCTGTGTGTTAACATAATCTAACCTGACACTGGCAATTGACATTGGAAATGTACGGTGAGGTGTCCTATAATGTTGCAGTCATGATTCGTAGTCAAATTTCTGCAGAAATTTATACTTGTAGACCTGAAAGAGATAATACCGCATCACCAATTCCTTGGACAAAGTTTAACATAACAACAGGATTTTTTGTGTGGATATTTTGTTAGTGTTTTTATCTGTGTCATCAGTATATAATTTTGATTTTTCTAAATTGTGGACTGGGAGTTTAAAGTAAAAACTGCAGGTCGCAGGGTAATTTTGATTTCCAAGGCTGTAAACCAAATGTTTTGTTGAGATACATAACATTAAATAGCTTTTATTCCTCACATTTTCATGAAACTGCTTAAAATATATATATTTTAAATAGTACTTTAGAATAACTTGAAAGGAAATTTAGTTCTATAAGTTTGGAATTATACCTATTTTTATTTCTTGGATTTCTAGTGCAAGAATAGCATGTAGAACTGTTTCCAACTACTGAAAGAACTAATGATAATAAAGGGCAGAAATGCTGACAAATCCAAACTTTTGTGCATCCATGAGCTACACACAGTGATAACACAAACACTATCCAATGAAAGGTATATTTAATGTTTCCTAGTTTGAAATCGTGTCAAACAATGGTGTATTAAGCAATCTACATGTGCGAAGGGAATTTGTTTATGATGTTAATGATAACAAAGAATCATAAAAAATTGTGAGAATAAAAAAATAATGAAAATACTAAGATGGTAGCATTCCAGCCTTATTACTGCAATTTTAGGTTTCCAGCTTACCTAGCGCTGAGATGAACAACATGAATATTTGATAAATAATATCAGTTCTAAGCTTGTCTGCTGGTAAAGATTTTCTGCATTTAGTTTCTTTTTATTTGGCAATCCAGGCATTGTTGGCATGGCCAGCACATATTTCCCATCCCAAATTGCCTTTCAGGTGTTGGTGAGCCACCTTATTTAACTGCGACAACTCGTCTGGTGAAGGTACTGTCACAGTGCTATGGAGAAGACATTGCCAAGACTTATGACTAGCAACAGTGAAAGAGCAGTGATATAGTTATTTGGCAGGATAGTGTGTGCCTTGATAGAGGGGAATGTGCAGTTACCCATGTTGGTGTTCCCATGAATGTGTTGCCTTTGTCCTCATTGGGATAGACTGTTAGGAAAGCAATTGCAGTGCACATATTGCAGCCACTATGTTGTGCTGGTGAAGGGAATTAATGTTTTGGGTGATAGATGAGGTACCAACCAAATGTGATGCACCATCCCGGATGGTGTTTTTCTAGTTGTACTCATTCAGGCAATTGGAGAGCATTTCATCATTTTGATCTGAGGATTGTATCTTGAGGAAAGGTCTTGAGGTGGTAGGAAGCAAACCATTGGCCACAGGATTCTCAAATTTTGACTTGCTCGTTTAGCTGTAGTATTTATGTGGCTGGCCCAGTTAAGTTTCTGATCAATGGTGACATCCCAGAAGTTGATTGTGGGGGATTCACTGATGGTAATGCCACTGAACGTTAAGATTATTAAGAGTTCATGCTTGGATTCTGCCTATTGTTGGAAATGCTTGTTTTAATGCCTTTTTGTGGCTCAAATGTAACATTCCATATTAAACCATGCTTGAATGTTGTATGCTATTGCTGCATTCAAGCATGAACAGCTTCAGTTTTGTGATGAGTTGAAAATGGAATTGAACATTGTTTGCCTTTGTTTGCACATTGTTCTTCTGGCCTTTCAATGGAAGGAAGGCCATTGATGGAACAGTTGAAGGTGGCTGAGCTTAAGACAATGCCAGAATGAACTCTTATAGTAATACCTTGAAACTTGAAAGAGCATCTTCCAGCAGACCTTTTGTCTGACTGGTTAGGGATTAGGGAAAAGAGATATGTAGGTGATGGTGTAGTGAAATAAAGAACAATGAATGAAAGTTAGGCAAAAAATTAACGATGACAAAGGAAACAGGATATTGTTAGCTGTTTATTAGGTGAAAACGAGAAGCTAATGTGACTTGGGTGGAGGAAAGACAGAGAGAGAGGGCAAAAACTGTCACCAGCCCCTTACACAGGCGGGAGACCGGGCAAGCGGGAGGAGTGTTGTCTGAGTAAAATTCACACGGTGAAAAGCCAATGTGATACAGTCACACACCTCGTGACCAGGAAGGTTGGCGCTGTAATTAAGAAACTAAAAAGTGCAGTCTATGGTAAGTCCTTTAAAAGAGGGGGGAAGAGGCGGAGAGGAAGGGGGGAGAGGGGGGAGAAGGAGTGGAGAAGGAGTGGAGACAACTTCTAAGAAGCCAAAGATACATGGCTGTGAAGCTCGGCGGATATTAACATTACATGTCGGTTATCCGTGGTTCTGAAAACTACTGGTTACGTTTTTTTTCCCCAATGGTCAATGAAATTCACCGGTCAGCACCAGCTACAACCTACAACCTTCAATCTCCTGGCAACCCACTAGGACCTCCTGGGCGACCCACCTACGGCACGAAAATTCTTGCTTCTCTCCATGGTGGCCTCATTCTAGTCACCACAAATTTTTTAACATGTTGAAAAATTTATGGCGACCATAATGAGGCCGTGACTACTTCCCATAAAGCGGGAACTCCTCATGACCATGGAGGCGACTCCCCAGAAACCACCACCAAAAATGTGGCGACCATGTGCCGACTGCATAGTCTCCTGCAGTCGCCTAAAAAGTTGCCTAAGTGGGACAGGCCCATAAGGGACAATTTTGCAGATGACTGTAGCTATGAGAAGATGGATAAGATTGCAACTGGATTAGTGAGAACAGTCTTGAATGAAACATAGACCCATAGAAAATAGCTGCAGGAGGAGGCCATTCGGCCCTTCGAGCCAGCACCGCTATTCATTGTGATCATGGCTGATCGTCCCCTATCAATAACCTGTGCCTGCCTTCTCCCCATATCAAATGACTCCACTAGCCCCTAGAGCTCTAACTAACTCTCTCTTAAATCCATCCAGTGACTTGGCCTCCACTGCCCTCTGTGGCAGGGATTTCCATAAATTCACAATTCTCTGGGTGAAAAGGTTTTTTCTCACCTCAGTCTTAAATGACCTCCCCTTTATTCTATGACTGTGACCCCTGGTTCTGGTCTTGCCCAACGTTGGGAACATTTTCCCTGCATCTAGCTTGTCCAGTCCTTTTATAATTGTATATGTTTCTATAAGATACCCCCTTATCCTTCTAAACTCCAGTGAATACAAGCCTAGTCTTTTTCAATCTTTCCTCATATGACAGTCCCACCATTCCAGGGATCAATCTCGTGAACCTACACTGCACTGCCTCAATCACAAGGATGTCCTTCCTCAAATTAGGAGACCAAAACTGTACACATTACTCCAGATATGGTCTCACCAGAGCCCTATACAACTGCAGAAGAACCTCTTTACTCCAATACTGAAATCCTCTTGTTATGAAGGCCAATATTCCATTAGCTTTCTTCACTGCCTGCTGTACCTGTAAGCCAACTTTCAGTGACCGGTGTACAAGGATGCCCAGGTCTCGCTGCACCTCCCCCTTACCTAACCTAACCCCGTTTGAGATAATAATCTGTCCCCTTGTTTTTGCCACCAAAGTGGATAACCTCACATTTATCTATATTATACTGCATCTGCCACGCATCTGCCCACTCACTCAACCTGTCCAGGTCACCCTGCAACCTCCTAACATCCTCTTCACAGCTCACACTGCCACCCACACTTTGTGTGCACTCTTGAACAGTCTTGAATGGAGAAGAGGCACTAAAGAATTGCATGGTTAATCACGTCTAAGTCTTGGAGAGATCATGGGAGTATGAAGAGAAATTGCTCTTGACAGTCAGACTGATTGTAGGGGGGAGAAGAAAGCTGGAAAAGAGGAGAAGCGTGACAAAGCATGGTTGGTAATAAGTCATAGAACAGGCATGCAGCTGGAATCACAAAGGGGAAGCAATGAGAGAGGATCACATGGTGAGGGGGGGGGGTGCATTGTGAGAGGGTAGGGATCAGATATACTTGCAACAAAAAGTTTTGGGAAATAGCATTCAAGTTCAAATCCAAGTTCTTGACAGGTTGGAATAAATGGGAAAATGCATTTGTGTGAATGCAGTCATTTGGAAGAAATTGATGACTCACTCTGCTTTGTTCAGTCCATTTGAACTGAATGCAAAATATCTGAACATAATATTCATGCTGAATCTAAAACAGTGACAAACTGCTGTCTAATTAATGTGGTTAATCTTGGCAGATGTTGGCTGTAAGCATCCAGATACATAAATGCTAAATAATTATGCTGCCTTTAGATTCACCAACAAAGACTATCACTGATGAAAAGAGACTTTTGGTCAGATTTTCTCTGGGACTGCAGAAAAATAAAATATAACCTTCTCTGACATTTCCTGCAGGAAACCACCTAGTTAAGTGACTTTCAACCTTTATTTCTAAAACAGTTTTAATAGTGGAGTATGGTGTCATCCTGGGCTGGTCATATTTGCCTGCGTTTGGCCCATTTCCTTCTAAATCTTTACGATCTGTGAATCTCTCCAAATGTCCTTTAAACATTGTAATTTTTTAGAGAAATAGCATGGAAAGAGGCCTTTGGCCCACTGAGTGCATGCCGACCAATGATCACCCATTTCACATTTGTGCTCGAACATAGAAGAGTACAGCACAAGACAGGCCATAACGCCCATGATTATCTACCTTTATGTACCTTAAGCCTGTTAACGCATCCTCTTTTGTAATATCAATATGTTTTAGGACATTGATGTTCTCTTCTCTGAATTCCCTAGCACTCATAAGTTTGTCTACGGTAAATACTTGATGAGAAGTATTCATTTGAGACCTCGTCCATCTCCCACAGCTCCACACATAAATGATGACACTAGCGGAAACAAAAGATATTAGGCGAAGGCAGGCACGGGTTACTAAATGTGGATGATCAGCCATGATCACAATGAATGGCAATGCAGGCTCGAAGGGCCAAATGGTCACCGCCTGCATCTATTTTCTATGTTTCGATCAGCATCCTATTTTGAGAAAGGTTATGCTCATCTGCATGCCAACCCATTAGCATTACCTGCTTATCATGTTATTCAGCATTAAGATCTTTCTGTACTACACTTTACACTTTTGCACCTGCATTAGAAACATAGAGAGAAACATAGAAAATAGATGCAGGAGGAGGCCATTCGGTCCTTCGAGCCAGCACCGCCATTCATTGTGATCATGACTGATCGTCCCCTATCAATAACCCGTGCCCGCCTTCTTCCCATATCCCTTGACTCCACTAGCCCCTAGAGCTCTATCTAACTCTCTCTTAAACCCATCCAGTGATTTGGCCTTCACTGCCCTCTGTGGCAGGGAATTTCATAAATTCACAACTCTCTGGGTGAAAACGTTTTTTCTCACCTCAGTCATAAATGACCTCCCCTTTATTCTAAGACTGTGGGCCCTGGTTCTGGACTCGCCCAACATTAGGAACATTTTTCCTGCATCTAGCTTGTCCAGTCCTTTTATAATTTTATGTTTCTATAAGATCCCCCTCATCCTTCTAAACTACAGTGAATACAAGCCTAGTGTTTTCAATATTTCCTCATATGACAGTCCCGCCATCCCAGGGATCAATCTTGTTAACCTACGCTGCACTGCCCCAATCACAAGGATGTCCTTCCTCAAATTAGGAGACCAAACCTGTACATGTGGTCTCACCAGTGCCCTACACAACTGCAGAAGAAACTCTTTACTCCTATACTGAAATCCTCTTGTTTTGAAGGCCAACATTCCATTAGCTTTCTTCACTGCCTGCTGTACTTGCACGCCAACTTTCAGTGACTGGTGTACAAGGACACCCGGGTATCACTGTACCTCCCCCTTACCTAACCTAACCCCATTGAGATAATAATCTGCCCCCTTGTTTTTGCCGCCAAAGTGGATAACCTCACATTTAACTATATTATACTGCATCTGCCATGCATCTGCCCACTCACTCAACCTGTCCAGGTCACCCTCCAACCTCCTAACATCCTCTACACAGTTCACACAGACACCCAGTTTTGTGTCATCCGCAAACTTGCTAGTGTTGCTCCTAATTCTCTCTTCCAAATCATTAATATATATGGTAAACAGTTGCGGCCCCAACAGCCTTGCGGCACTCCGCTCGTCACTGCCTGCCATTCTGAAAAGGACCCGTTCACTCCTACTCTTTGCTTCTGGTCTACCAACCAATTTTCTATCCATGTCAACACCCTACCCCCAATACCATGTGCTCTAATTTTAGTCACCAGTCTCCTGTGCGGGACTTTATCAAAGGCTTTCTGAAAGTCTAGATACACTACATCCACTGGCACCCCTTCATCCATTTTACGTCACATCGTGAGAAAATTCCAGAAGATTAGTCAAGTATGATTTCCCTTCCATAAATCTATGTTGACTTGGACTAATCCTTTTACTGCTATCCAAATGCCCCATTATTACCTCCTTAATAATTGACTCCAGCACCTTTCCCACCACCGGTCAGGCTAACTGGTCTGTAATTCCCCGTTTTCTCTCTCGCTCCTTTCTTGAAAAGTGGGATAACATTATCTATCCTCCAATCCACAGGAACTGATCCTGAATCTATTGAACATTGGAAAATGATCACCAATGCGTCCACTATTTCTAAAGCCACCTCCCTGAGGACCCTGGGATGCAGACGACCAGGCCCAGGGGATATATCATCCCTTAGTCCCATTAGCCTACCCAATACTATTTCTCGCCTAATGACAATTTATTTCAGTTCCTATACCCCCTTAGATCCTCTGCCCTCCAGTACTTCTGGGAGATTGTTTGTGTCTTCCTTAGTGAAGACAGATCCGAAGCACCTATTCAACTCTTGTGCCATTTCCTTGTTGCCCATAATAATTTCACCCGTGTCTGGCTTCAAGGGACCAACATTTGTCTTTGCTACTCTTTTTCCCTTAACATATCTAAAGAAGCGTTTACTATCCTTTGTCATATTCCTGGTCAGCTTCCCTTCGTACTTCATCGTTTCAGCCCGTATTGCCCGTTTTGTTTCCTTCTGTTGTCCTATGAAAATTTCCCAATCCAATGGCTTCCGGCTACTCTTTGCTGTGTTATACATCTTTTCTTTTAGTTTTATTCTATCCCTAATTTATCTTGTCAGTCACAGTTGCCTCCTACTCCCCTTAGAATTTTTCTTCCTATTTGTAATGAAATAATCCTGCGTCTCCCAGATCATGCCCAGAAATTCCTGCCATTGCTGTTCTACAGTCATTCCTGCTAGGATCCCTTTCCATTCTACTTTGGCCAGCCCACCTCTCATGCCTTCATAGTCCCCTTTGTTCAACTGCATTACTGCCACTTCCGATTTAACCTTCTCCTTCACAAATTGCAGATTAAAACTAATCATATTATGATCTTGCCATAAAGGGAGTACAGAGAAGGTTCACCAGACTGATTCCTGGGGTGTCAGGACTTTCATATGAAGAAAGACTGGATAGACTCGGTTTGCACTCGCTAGAATTTAGAAGATTGAGGGGGGATCTTATAGAAACTTACAAAATTAAATATATACAGGTATGTGACTTTATGAAGAAATATACACATAGATTTCAAACTATATTTTTAGATCCTTTAGAAGAAGCAATGAATATTAAGGCTGATTCACAAAAATTAATATCATACTTTTATAATAATATATTAAATAGAGAATCACCCTCAACAGAAGCATTAAGGGAAGATTGGGAACATGAGCTAATGATAAAGATATCGAAGGGTAGATGGGAAAAGTATTTGATGAATACACATAACTGTTCTATTAATGCAAGACATAATTTAATTCAATTCAAATTATTACATAGACTATATTATTCAAAAACGAGGTTGAATAAATTTTATCCAAACGTCTCTCCCAGATGCGATAAATGTTTGTTTCAAAACGCTAATATAACACATTCATTTGTAGGATGTACAAAGTTGAATACATTTTGGAGTGATATATTTGATATATTTACAAAGCTTTTCAAGTCAAGAATAGAACCCAAAACGGAATGGATTATATTGGGAATAATAGGAGAAGATACCAATTTAAATAAAGATCAAAATGTTTTTTTTAATTATGGGTATTGGAAAGAAATTGATATTTAAATTTTGGAAAAATACAAGCACACCAACTGTTAAAATGTGGATTAGGAATATGATGGACATAGCACGCCTTGAAGAAATGAGACTCCGACTAATAGATAAATATGACCAATTCTTAAGGAGTTGGTCTCCTTTCATCGATTTTTTGGAATCATGTGATGCAGCGGTACCGTAAAGATTGCTGATTTCAGTTCATGACGCGGATAGATCTACATCCCCGAATACAGATTTGAAAAATTCTCTTTTAAGGGGCCTTCTCTTTTATTTCTACTTTCCACTTTCTCTCTTCCTTTTTTATTTTTTATATACACACTTCACGTTTTTCTACTCTCTACCATCTATTTTTCCACTTTTGCCTCTTTCTATTGTTTTCTTTTTCTTGTCTTGCTTACTTCCTTCTCATAACATAAAACTAGAGGTTGTACATAGAATGGATTACGGTATTACATAGTTGGCACCTAAAATGAGGTTCCACTGTACTGTTTTGTGCTGTATTAACTTCTAATAAAATAAACAAAAACAAAAAAAAAAAAAAAAGAAACTTACAAAATTCTTAAGGGGTTGGACAGGCTAGATGCAGGAAGATTGTTCCCGATGTTGGGGAAGTCCAGAACAAGGGGTCGCAGTTTAAGGATAAGGGGGAAATCTTTTAGGACCGAGATGAGGAAAACTTTTTTCACACAGAGAGTGGTGAATATCTGTAATTCTCTCCCGCAGAAGGTAGTTGAGGCCAGTTCATTGGCTATATTTAAGAGGGAGTTAGATGTGGCCCTTGTGGCTAAAGGGATCATGGGGTATGGAGAGAAGGCAGGTACAGGATACTGAGTTGGATGATCAGCCATGATCATATTGAATGGCGATGCAGGCTCGAAGGGCCGAATGGCCTACTCCTGCACCTATTTTCTATGTTTCTATGACTATGTTTCTATGATCACTACCTCCAAGCGGTTCCTTTACCTTCAGTTCTCTTATCATATCTGGTTCATTGGACAACACTAAATCCAGAATTGCCTTTTCTCTGGTCGACTCCATTACAAGCTGCTCTAAGAATCCATCTCGGAGGCATTCTACAAACTTTCTTTCTTGGGGTCCTGAACTAACCTGATTTTCCCAGTCAACCTACAGTGCATTCAGAAAGTATTCAGACCCCTTCACTTTTTCCACATTTTGTTATGTTACAGCCTTATTCTAAAATGGATTTATTTTTTTTAAGCATCAATCTACACATAGTACTCCCTAATAAAAAAGTGAAAACAGGTGTTTAGAAATTTTTGCAAAGTAATTAAAAAATGACTGAAATATCACATTTATATAAGTATTCAGACCTTTGCTATGACTCAAAATTGAGCATAGGTTATCCTGTTTCCATTAATTATCCTTGAAATGTTTCTACAACTTGATTGGAGTCCACCAGCGGTAAATCAAATTGATTGTATATGATTTGGAAAGACACACACCTGTCAAAACAAGGTCCCACAGTTGACAGTGCATGTCTGAGCAAAAACCAAGCCATGAAGATGAAGGAATTGTCGGTAGACCTCAGGGACAGGATTGTGTCAAGACACAGATCTGGGGAAGGGTATAAAATAATTTCTGCAGCATTGCAGGTCCCGAAGAGCACAGTGGGCTCAGTCATTCTTATATGCAAAAACTTTGGAACCACCAGGACTCTTCATAAAGCTGGCCTCCCGACCAAACTGATCAATAGGGGGAGCAGAGCCTTGGTCAGGGGGGTGACCATGAACCCGATGGTCGCTGACAGAGTTCCAGAGTTCCTCTGTGGAGATAGGAGAAACTTCCCGAAGGACAACTATATCAGCAGCACTCCACCTTTATGCACTTCGCCTTTACCGTAGAGTGGCCAGACAGAAGCCACACCTCAGTAAAAGGCACATGACAGCCCGCTTGGAGTTTGCCAAGAGGCACCTAAACAAGATTCTCTGGTCTGATGAAATGAAGATTGAACTCTTTGGCCTGAATGCCAAGTGTTTTATTGGAGGAAACCAGGCACTGCTCATCAACTGTCCAGTGCCACACCTACGGTGAAGTATGGTGGTGACAGCATCATATGTGGGGATATTTTTCAGCGGAAGGAACTGAGTGACTAGTCAGGATCGAAGAAAAGATGAACGGAGCAAAGTACAGAGAGATCCTTGATAAAAACCTGCTCCAGAGCGTTCAGGACTTCAGACTGGGGCAGAGGTTCACCTTCCAACAGGACAACGACCCTAAGCACACAGCCAAGCCAATGCAGGAGTGGCTTCGTGACATGTCTGTGAATGTTCTTGAGTGGCCCAGCCAGAGCCCAGACTTGAACCCGATCGAACATCTCTGGAGGGACTTGAAAATAGTTGTGCATCAATGCTCCCCATCCAACCTGGCAGAGCTTGAGAGGATCTGCAGAGAAGAATGGGAGAAATTACCCAAATACAGGTGTGCCAAGCTTGTAGCATCATACCCAAGAAGACTTGAGGTTGTAATCACTGCCAAAGGTGCCTCAACAAAGTACTGAGTAAAGGGTCTGAATACTTATGTAAATGTGATATTTCAGTTATTTATTTTTAATTATGTTATAAAAATTTCTAAACACCTGTTTTTGCTTTTTTTATTGTGGGATATTGTGTGTAGATTGATGATAAAAAAAATAAAGAATTTATTCCATTTTAGAATAAGGCTGTAATGTAACAAAATGTGGAAAAGTGAAGGGGTCTGAATACTTTCTGAATGCACTGTACATATTGAAATCCCCCATCACCACAGTGGCATTACCTTTGTTACATGCCAGTTATAACTCCTGCTGCAACTTACACCCTACATCCGGGCTACTATTTGGAGGTCTGTAAATAACACCAATTAGTGTCTTCTTGCCTTTACAATTCCTCAACTGAATCCACAATGACTCTACCATTCCCCCATTCTAATGGCATATTACCAGGCGCACAGCTCCATGTTCATTTTTTCCCTTCTCGATTGGAGCGCTATATTATTTGGAGATGGTTAGCTTAATAAATGTGTTTTATCTTTTTTACGTTTATTGAGTATTCATTTTACCCCTTCATTTTACGCTAACCACCAGCAGCGACTTCTTTTGTTTTTTTTTAGTATGTCCAAATGTTTGTTTTAGTGGATATGTTTGTTTTAGTCTCTCGGTATGTCTTATGTGGGGGGTGGTGGGGGAGAAAAGGGTGAAACAGTCTTTCAATCACTTCCTCGACAGAGAGGCGACTTTTCCCATGTCACTTCGCTGCCTCCTCTCTCGCGGCCGAACAGCTTGGATTGGAGCAGTCTTTCCTGGAGTCAGGCTCAGAGCTTCAGCAGCGGGCGCAGCGTGGACTTTTCCACCGCAGAGTGGGGCGAACCCTTGCCGGGGGTTGCCGGAAAGCAGTGCTCCAATGGCTGGCCTGGTGACTTTGGCATCATGGGGTTGTGATCTGGCTTCTAGCCGATGGCGTGGCATGGACTTACGATCCGGAGCCTGGAATCCCTTGCCGAGGATTGCCGGAGAAGATCTCCGACCGCCGGCCTGCGTCCTCTAACATCCTGAAGCCACGGTCTCCATTAAGAAAGTGGCTGCTTTGGGCACTCCAAGCCGCCGACTGTGTTCAACCGTCTCAACGTCGGAGTTTCGATAATCCCAAAGAGAGGGCATGTACATCCGACCATCCATAAAGGCGACTATGGAGGGTTCATGGCCCAGACCACAGATGAACAAAAGAGGAGGACTGACTGAACTTTGTTGCCTTCCACCACAGTGAAGAATGCTGTGGTGGATGTTTATGTCAAATTCTATTGTGTATTGTGTGTTTTTTTTTTCAATTGTATCACTGCATGGCAAATTCATTTCTCTGTACCTTAGTTGGTGCATGTGACAAATACATTTGTATTGTATTGTATTGTATTTTTTACTGTCTGTACATTATGCACTAACAATAGATCCCACCTGACATTACTCTGTCCACATATTGAATTTCTCAACATTTATTGTAATTTCAGACATATTTTTCTTAAAATTTGATAGAAATTTTATGAAAAGCTATTTACAATTTGTAGTGTGTGTAACTGTCTAGTATGTGCACTGTCAACACAAAACAAGATATGCAGAGTGCAGATTGCTGTTCTGTAGAATTCATGAATAGAAGATGGGATCTCATGGTAAGAGACCTTTACCGAGGACGAATGCAATTAATATATCCAGTCTTATGTTCTAAACATGACATTGAGATGGTTAAATATGAATAAGGACCATAATTCCAAATTCAGCAGTTTTTTTCAATACAAATAATGAATTAATTAATGTCAAAACTTTGTGCTTTGAAATTTTCAAAGTAAAAGAAAATGCCTTAATGACCAATTAGCTTGGTTCCTGCTCAGTATATTCAATTAGAAAAATTAATTGGTTCAACCACTATAACTTGCTTTTCAATAAATAAAACTGCAATTTATCATTATGGGTGACATGGCTCTCAATCTTATTTAACTCGTATTTTCAGAAGTTTATCCATCAACAAACTGCCAAAAAGAAAAAAAGCTGCAAATGAATTAAATCTGAATTAAAAATGGAAAATATTGGAAATACTCAGCATATCAGGCAGTATCTTTGAGGAGAGAAACAAAAGGAACTGTCATTGTCAATGTCCTTTCATCCAAATAAGGAAGACAATATTTCTATGACAAGTTTTAAGTGAGTGAGAGATGGAGAGAATGTAAAGATGACTGATGATGGGAAACAACGAGGGACTTATTGAGACAAATAAGAAAGTGTTGTGTGGACTTGATAAATGTAGCTGATTTGCCTCCAGTTAATGAAGATACAAAGAAATGATTGAAAAAATAAGGGGAGCCAATTTGGAAACACTGGGTGTATGAAATTGTTGAACTCATTATTTGGTCCTGAAACATTTCCTACCCCGCTAAAAAAACGAGCCACTGATCCTCTAATTTGGGACTTAATTGGAATTTTGTTATAGGGTAAGGACAGAAAGGTCAGGAGTGAGAGATGAATGGAAAATTAAAGTGATAAGGCATTAGATGCTCAATGTTATCCTTGCAGATTGAACATAAGTGTTCTGCACAGTGGTTATCCTAACTGTGGTAGGCCTCTCCATGAAGCAGTGGAGAATCTTTGTTGGGTCTGGTTAAAGGATACTATTCTGAAATATTAACTGTTTCTCTCTTCAGAACTGTTGCCTGATATGCTAAGTATTTTTCCAACATATTTATGCCTCTATTACTTCCTCCAGTTGTGTTTTAGTGCTAACAGCTTATTCCACAATCCTTTTCTTTACATTTCCTTTCCACTATGCCTTGCTCTTGCTCAAGGGCATCACAATGACACAGCCTTTGGAGTTACTGCCACATCGTACCAACACTCTGGGTTTGATTCTAACCTCAGGGACTGTCAGTAGAGTTTGCACATTGTCCTTGTGACAGTGTGTTTATTTCCAATGTCATGCAATTTTACGGGTTAATTGGCCTTTAGCTTGTTGGAAATAATAGATTCAGAGGGGAATCAATGTGGGGAAAATAAAATAGTATGATTAGTATCAGTGGATTGTTGATGGCTGGTGTGTACTCAGTGGGCTAAAAGTCTTGCATCCATTTCGCTAATGATTCCAGTCTATGCGTTAATATTTTAGAACTAACCCAACTAATGCATTTCCCTCACTTTTATATTTCTCTTCCATAGGCCTCTCAGTAACTACCTTTTACATATTTTTTCCTTTCTATTTAAGTAAGTAAGTAAGTAAGTAAGTTTATTGGCCAAGAATTCACGTACAAGGAATTTGCCTTGGTGCTCCGCCCACAAGTAACAACATGTAATACAGTGACAGTTACGAATGACTCAGAAAACACTAAAGATTAATAATAATAAAACATTCATCATAAAATCAAGCATGTGAACCAACAAAATGCTAGATCAAAGGGAGACTACAAATTTCTGGCTGTTTAGAGCAACTATTCATGGATAAAAGCAGTTTTTATGTCTGGCTGTGGCAGCTTTGACAGTCCTGAGTCGCCTTTCAGAGGGAAGTGATTCAAAGAGTTTGTGACCAGATGATCTTGCCTGCTCACTTCCTGGCCCTTGCAGTGTACAGTTCATCAATGGAGGGAAGGTTGCAGCCAATAATCTTAGAAACATAGAAATTAGGTGCAGGAGTAGGCCATTCGGCCCTTCGAGCCTGCACCGCCATTCAATATGATCATGGCTGATCATCCAACTCAGTATCCCGTACCTGCCTTCTCTCCAAACCCCCTGATCCCCTTAGCCACAAGGGCCACATCTAACTCCCTCTTAAATATAGCCAATCAACTGGCCTCAACTACCCTCTGTGGCAGAGAGTTCCAGAGATTCACCACTCTCTGCGTGAAAAAAGTTCTTCTCATCTCGGTTTTAAAGGATTTCCCCTTTATCCTTAAGCTTTGACCCCTTGTCCTGGACTTCCCCAATATCGGGAACAATCTTCCTGCATCTAGCCTGTCCAACCCCTTAAGAATTTTGTAAGTTTGTATAAGATCCCCTCTCAATCTTCTAAATTCTAGAGAGTATAAACCAAGTCTATCCAGTCTTTCTTCATAAGACAGTCCTGACATCCCAGGAATCAGTCTGGTGAACCGTCTCTGCACTCCCTCTATGGCAATAATGTCCTTCGTCAGATTTGGAGACCAAACTGTACGCAATACTCCAGGTGTGGTCTCACCAAGACCCTGTACAACTGCAGTAGAACCTCTCTGCTCCTATACTCAAATCCTTTTGCAATGAAAGCTAACATACCATTCGCTTTCTTTACTGCCTGCTGCACCTGCATGCCTACCTTCAATGACTGGTGTACCATGACACCCAGGTCTCGCTGCATCTCCCCCTTTCCCAATCGGCCACCATTTAGATATACTCTGCTGATCGGACGATTCGCTGCAGCCTCCAGGTCAAAGGTCAAAGAGAGGGGTCAAAAGTCAAGAGAGGACTACAGAGAGGTTTACAGAGATAGGTTGGATAAGTTAGGTCTTTATTCTCTGGAGCGCAGAAGGTTAAGGGGGGACCTGATAGAGGTCTTTAAAATGATGAGAGGGATAGACAGAGTTGATGTGGACAAGCTTTTCCCTTTGAGAATAGGGAAGATTCAAACAAGAGGACATGACTTCAGAATTAAGGGACAGAAGTTTAGGGGTAATATGAGGAGGAACTTCTTTACTCAGAGAGTGGTAATGGTGTGGAATGAGCTTCCAGTGGAAGTGGTGGAGGCAGGTTCATTGGTATCATTTAAAAATAAATTGGATAGGCATATGGATGAGAAGGGAATGGAGGGTTATGGTATGAATGCAGGCAGGTGGGACTAAGGGGAAAAAACATTTGTTCGGCATGGACTTGTAGGGCCGAGATGGCCTGTTTCCGTGCTGTAATTGTTATATGGTTATATGGTTATAGGAGTCAAGTCAATAGTCAGGAGATTTAATTGTCATTTGTACCAAAACGGAACAATGACATTCTTACTTGCAGCAGCAGGTTTGTAAACACATTACTCAGCAGATAATAGATAAACAAATAAAGAAAAGTTAATTATATTAAAAATAACTATTATAGTTAAATACCAAAAAAACAAAAAAAACGTCCACAGTTCCTAGTGCAAGCAAGAGTTTGTTTTAATGTTTCAACATTGTGGTAAATATTCTTGACATAATTAAGTCACATAAATTATGGAATTACGGCATGCACGGAGATCATATGGCCAATGTTTTCTTGTGTCAGTGCTAATTATTTAGTTTGGTCTATCTGCTCTTAATATAATTCTGCTGATTTGCCCACATTTATTTTATCATCATCCTTTAAAATTTATTTTTCTCACAATTTCCCTTTAAATGATGCCAGAAGGGAGATCAATCATGTGACTGAATGATGTCAGAACAACAACCTTTATCACAACATCAGTAACACCAAGGAACTGGTTGTTGACTGTAGAAGAGGAAGACCAAGGATCCACAAACTTGTCTTCATCAATGGGTCGGTGGTGGAGAGGGTCAAAAACATTAAATTCCCTTCATGTGCATATCTCTGAAGATCTGTCGTGGACCCAACACATTAATACATTAAAAATAACAGCCCATCAACGCCTCTTCTTCTTTACAAGATTGAGGAGATATGATATATTGATGAATACTTTCTTGAATTTCTACAGGTGTACAGCAGAGAATATACTGACTGGTTGTATCACCGCCTGGTTCGACAACTCAAACAGATCGAAGATGATTGCAAAAAGTGGTTAATACTCACCAGTCCATTATGTGTACTGGCCTCCCCACCATCAAAGGGATTTATAGGAGGCATTACCTCAAAAATGCAGCCAGTATTATCAGAGACCCGTATCACCCTATCCACACTCTCTTTGGACGCCTGCCATTGAAAAAAAGGTTTGGGAGCATGAAAACTGTAATTTCCAGGTTCAGGAGCAGCTTATTCTGTACACTGTGGGTGGCTCGATTTTAATCATGTATTGTCTTTCCACAGACTGGTTAGCATGCAACAACAACTTTTACTGTTCCTTGGTACATGTGACCATAAACTAAACGAAACGAAACGAAACGAAACGAAACGAAACGAAACGAAACGAAACTAAACGAAACTAAACTAAACTAAACTAAACTAAACTAAACTAAACTAAACTAAACTAAACTAAACAACCATCAGAATATTAAACACTGCAAACTCCAACTAAACTTCGAACTTCCTTGATTGCACTACAAACTTCGAGGGCACTTATTTTGACTGCACTACATTGTTTGATTTTATATATTGAACTTCTTTCTGTTGTTTATTATGGTATCTACTGAATACTATGTTTACTTATTTTTTGTGCTGCTGCAAATAAGAATGTCATTGTTCCATTGCAAGTCAAATCTCTTGACACTTAACAACATTTAAGTCCAAGTATAAATAAAACAGTTTGTAAACTTAATTCTGTTCGGAATCCTTTATTTTGTTATGGTCTTTGTACCTAATCTAACAACCAAGGGAGACAATCTTTTGTGATTTACGAATTCAAAATCTTCCATAATTTAAAAAAAATCTTTCTCATAATTTCCTTGGGCAAAGTGTACTCAATTTCCATGCCGTCTGCATTATAACAATATCACTTTCTTGGTAGTATTCAGGTAAATCTTTCATCTTTTATGGCCACAATATGCTTTCCAATATAGAATTTTCAGTCAATAATGTTTTAAACATGATGCTACATATATTTGATATAACGTTTTGATTCTTATTTTAACCTATTTAACTTGTTTATGATCTTTTCAATTTTCATTTGAAAGTCTACAAATGTGCAGACCTGTATATTTTTGGTTTTACTTTCTTATGAAACTCAATGTATTAAGAGTACTTGTACAACTTTGTACTCAGTGTAGGAAGCATTATCCACATGCCATATATTCTGGCTTATATTGTATGAATCTTTGAATACAATGCAATATGCTCTTGGGTAGAGAGGTTTACTGCTGAAAACAAAATCACCTTCAAATTATGTATTTAACAATTACCTATTTATCTTCTATAAGAAAAAAGAGAGAATGGTGAAATGGTCTACCTCTATCCTTTCCCCTGGCTTCACATTTTACTGCTCTTCGTAAGTCAAGTCAAATCAAGATTCAGATTCAATTCAGATTCAATTCAGATTCAATTTTAATTGTCATTGTCAGTGTACAGTACAGAGACAACGAAATGCATTTAGCATCTCCCTTGAAGAGCGACATAGCAAACGATTTGAATAAAAAAAATAAATAATAATAATAATAAGTGTCCGGGGGGGGGGGGGGGGGGGGGGGGGGGGGGTGATTGGCAGTCAAAATAATTGTTGAGTAGAGTGACAGCCGCCGGAAAGAAGCTGTTCCTTGACCTGCTGGTTCGGCAACAGAGAGACCTGTAGCGCCTCCCGGATGGTAGGAGGGTAAACAGTCCATGGTGGGTGAGAGCAGTCATTGGCGATGCTGATGCGCCCTCCGCAGACAGCGCTTTCTTTGGACAGACTAATGGAGGGGAGCGTGGAACCGGTGATGCGTTGGGCAATTTTCACCACCCTCTGCAATGCCTTCCCCACGGAGACAGAGCAGTTGCCATACCATTGTGATGCAGTTGGTAAGGATGCTCTCGATGGTGCAGCGGTAGAAGTTCACCAGGATCTGAAGAGACAGATGGACCTTCTTCAGTCTCCTCAGGAAGAAGAGACGCTGATGAGCCTTCTTGATCAGAGTAGAGGTATTGTGGGTCACAAGAGAGGTCATCGGAGATGTCGATCCCAGGAACCTGAAGCTAGAAACACGTTCCACCTCCGTCCCGTTAATGTGGATGGGGGTGTGCGTGCCGCCTCTGGACGTCCTGAAGTCTACAATGAGCTCCTTGGTCTTCTTGGAGTTAAGGGCCAGGTTGTTGTCAGCGCACCATGCTGCTAAGTGCTGAATCCTCCCTGTAGGCCAGCTCATCGTTGTTGCAGATGAGGCCATCACTGTATCATCTGCATACTTGATGATGGTTCAACACTCATGTACAGATGGTGTGCAGTCATAGGTGAAGAGGGAGTAGAGGAGGGGGCTCAGCACACAGCCCTGAGGAACGCCGGTGTTCAGGGTGAGGGTTGAAGAGGTGTGCTTGTCTAACCTCACAGACTGGGGTCTGTTGGTTAGAAAGTCCAGTATCCAGTTTGCAGAGGGAGGGGTCGATGCCCAGGTTACCGAGTTTGGTGATCAGTTTTGATGGAATAATGGTGTTGAATGCTGAGCTGTAATCGATGAACAGCATTCTTACATAAGTGTCTCTGTTGTCAAGGTGGGAGAGGGCGGAGTGAAGTGCCGTTGAGATGGCATCCTCCGTACTCCTGTTCTTGCGGTAGGCAAACTGATAGGGATCCAGTGTGGGGGGTAGGCAGCTTTTGAGGTGTGCCAGGACCAAACTCTCGAAGCACTTGGTGATGATGGGGGTAAGTGCACTGGGCGGAAGTCGTTGACTTGCCGCAGTGGAGTGTTTTGGCACTGGCACGATGGAGGTGGCTTAAAGGCAAGTGGGGACAAAACTTGGGCAAGTGACCATTGAAGATGTCAGTCCAGACACTGTCAGCTGCGCAGCACAACTTCTGAGCACGCGCCCGGGGATGCCGTCAGGGCCAGCAGCCTTACGTGCATTAGTCCTACTCAGTGCCACGTACACTTCGTAGGGGGTGAGTGTGAGGGGTTGGTGATCGGCAGGTAGCACAGCCTTGATGGCTGTCTCTAGAATGTCCCTGTCGAAGCGGCCATAGAAGTGATTCAGCTCCTGCAAGGAAGGAGGCGTTGCTGGATGTGGGGGTGATGTTGGAGGGTCTGTAGTTCGTGATGGCCTGGATGCCTTGCCACATGCGTCGGGGGTCGGAGTTGTATTGAAGTGCTCCTCAATCCTGAGCTTATGGCAGTGCTTGGCCTTCCTGATGTCCCTATTCAGGTTAGCCCTGGATGAACTGTAGGCTCGAGCATCGCCTGACCTGAAAGCGGTGTCCCGTGCTTTTAGCAGTAGCCTGACCTCGCTGTTCATCCATGGCTTCTGATTCGGGTATATGGTCACCTGTTTGAGGGAGGTGACACTATTGATGGTGGAGTTTATAAAGTCCAGAACAGAGGATGTATAGGAATCAATGTCCGTGTGAAGGGTGGCCAAAGGGTACGTCAAACGCCTTGAGTCAAGGGTGGCCTGGGCTGCAAACGCCTTCCAGTATAGTGTTTCCAAAACACTGCTGAAGTGTGAAGTCCGCTTCCTCTGACCAGACTTTAACTGTTTTTATTCTTGGTTTAACCTATTCTGATGAGTGGGGATATCTTTTCAGCAGGAACATTGAGACGTGATCAGACTGTGCAGACCTGTGGGGGAGGGGGACTTTCTTTGTAACTTCAGCCATATTAAGTAGACTTTGTCAAACTCTTGTCTACTCTAGTGTAGGATACATTATCCACAGAATTATGGGGATTCTGTCTTCAGGTTGTATGATTCTTTGAACCCGCAACAATGCAGGCTGCCTCGGGGTTGTGAGTCTGTTGTTTGCTAATGGCAGTATGCAGCTCTTTCATTGCAAGCTTGGCATTAGCATCAGGAGGGATATAGGCTGCAGTCACAACAGTGGAGGTGAACTCTCTGGGCAGATAGAACGGTCTGCATCTAATCAAGAGGAACTCAAGGTTAGCTGAGCAGTGACTCTCGATGATGGTGGAGTCCGTGCACCATGCTTTGTTTACATAAAAGAGAGTTTATTGCCATGTGTCCCAGATAGGACAATAAAATTATTGCTTGTTGCAGCACACAGAGTATTGTAAGCATAAATACAGAACAGTTCAGTGTGTCTATATAGCATAGACCATATATATATACACACTTTATGTCTACTTTTTATCATTAGCCTTTGTCTACCTATCTGCCAATCAAAATCCTTTCATCTGTTTCCATCTTTCACGTGAATGGGTTTGTTCTCCCTCCACTTCTTGTCTAGATTTCTATCCTCTACTACAATCAGTCTCAGCCTGGAACTTTGCCTATCAATGTCCGCCAGAGATGCTGCCTGACCCACTGACATAATGCAATGCTTTCTGTTTTGCTCACATATCTGCAGTTCATTGTTTCTCCAATGGTACTAGACACGAGAATTTCAGAGTTAAGGGAATTAGGAAAGAAAATATAAGGCAGGACCTCAAAGACCCCAATATCCCCAAGGACCTCTAATATGGAACTTATTACCAGTGCCATGAGTTAGTGAGCACATAAATAGGAAGATAAACATAGTTGGAGAGATGACGTGGGAGGAGGGCTTTATAGTATATTCCTGAGGAATTTGGGACAGTTCTGATTGGATATCTATAAGCCAGATGTACCACACCAGCAACAGATCCAATGTCCCCATAGGGGAGCAAGCAAGTGCAGTTGGGGAAGATTTAATATAGTTTGGTTCGACTTAGAATCCAAAGGGAGAAAGGTAAACTTGGAAGAGAATATAGAGGTATTTCACAAAGAAAAAATAACACTGCGGGGTAATAACAACAAGATGCATTAAGCAAAGGCAAATGTATGCACCATCAAGTAGAGTCTGAGACAGGAAAATATCTATATTACTAAAAGTCTGTTTTTGACCGATTTTGGCGATCTGTGCTGCGATTTCTGAAAGAACGCCGACACCTACGGCCGTCATTTTTGGCCACCTCGCTCAGAGCTCCCCTCCACCGCATGTGTGATGAGGATTTTTCCAGTCGATGTAAAATGACAGAGATATTAATGATTTTACAAAATTCCTCATGCTGTCTGCTGCCCCCGCTGGTGGCAGGGGGATGGACTATAAAACCAGGAAGTGGTGTGCCTCAATTAGTCTGCAAGCTGGAGGAAGGCAGAGGGTCACGTTTCTCTGAGCTGTGAATAACACTGAACACATGTCCACACAACTGTTAGTAAGTACCCTTAATGTGGTTTGAAAATGAAAATATGGTTAAAGTAAAAAAGCACTGCCTGCAAATGGTTGTTTGGGGGGTTTGGGTTGAAATAAAAAGGCACTCTCTCTCCCCCCCTCTCATCTCCCCCCCCCCCCCCCCCTCCCTCTCCCCTCCCCCCCCTCCCCCCCCCCCCCTCCCCTCTCCCTCTCTCCCTCCCTCCCCCTCCCCTCCTCCCCCCCCTCTCCTCTCCCCCCCCTCCTCCCTCTCCCCTCTCCTCTCCCCTCTCTCCTCCCTCCCCCTCTCCTCTCCCCCCTCCTCTCTCTCCTCCCCCTCCTCTCCCCCCCCCCCCTCTCTCCCCCCCTCTCCTCTCCTCCCCTCTCCTCCCCCCCCCCCCTCTCCTCTCCTCTCCCCTCCCCTCTCCTCCCCTCCCCTCTACCTCTCCCACTCCCCTCCCATACTAGAAATCCCCTCCCTCCTATGGAGTCTCCACAATTTCAAATCAATGACCATCCCTTAGAATCCTCCATCCTCCCCCCTCTCTCTCTCCCCTCTTTTTCCTCTCCCCTCCCCCCTCCACACCCCCCCCTCCCCTAAACCCCCTCCCCTCCCACCCCCTACCCCCCCCCCCCTCCATTTCCCCCTCTCCCTCCCCTCTCCCTCTCCCCTCACCTCACACTCCTCTCAGCACACCCCCTCACTCCCCCCCCTCTCCTCTCCCTCTCCTCACCCCCCCCTCCCTCCCCCCTCTCCTTCCCCCCTCCTCCTCCCCCTGTCCTCAACCCCCTCTCCTCTCCCCCCCTCTCCTCTCTCCCCCCCCTACCTCCTCCCCCCCCCCTCCTCCCTCTCCCCCCTCTCTCTTTCTCCCCTCTTTTCTCTCCCACTCCTCCCCCCAAAATCCTCCCCCACTGTCCCTCCCCTAAGCCCCCCTCCCCTCTACACACCCCTACCACCTTCCCACCTCCCTCCCTGCTCCCCCTCCCCTCACCTCTCCCACTCCCCTCTCCGCCCTCCCTTCACCTCTCCCCCCCTCACTCTCACCCTCTCTCTCTCTCCTCCCCCACCTTTCCCCCCCCACCAACCCTCCCCCTTCTCCTCCCCTCCACCACCCTCTCCTTCTTCCCCCCCTCTCTGTGTCTCTGCCCCTTCTCTCCCTGCCCCCACTCTCTACCCCCCCCCCCCCCCCCCCCCCCTCTCTAGATGTGACTGCAAGTTGGGGGCTATGCGTCAGTAGATAGGGTGGTTATGGGGTTAAAGGAGCAAATTAATAATAATAATATAATATCAAGGTGGATAATTAGCGTGAGTGCGGGGGGGGGGGGGGAGGTTAGTTAGTGTGTGTGACGCTGCATGCCGCCCCCCACCCCCCCACAACCCGCACGTTGGGGGAACAGACTGCACTTGGTCTAGTAATCAAATAAAATGAAAGGCAACAGCAAAAACAAGACTAAATGAGAATGCCAGCCCACTCTCAATTAGAGTGAGGATTTTACTGGAGTCACTAAAAAGTGGAAATTATGTAAATAGATTTGGTTAGTCTGTATGTATATGAATGAATAAAGTCAAGTGAGTTACAGGTACAGATTGCTACATGGGTTTATGATGTGGTGCTGGTAGCATAAATTTGCCTAAAAAAGGGGTGGGGCTGAGCATTAAAATATTATTTGAAACAAAGTGGGGATATGGGGAGAAGGCAGGAAGAGGGTACTGATTATGAATAATCAGCCATGATCACATTGAATGGCGGTGCTGGCTCGAAGGGCAAATGGCCTACCCCTGCACCTATTGTCTTGTCTATTGTCTAAAGTGAGGAAAGAGGATAGAATAGAAGAAAAGAGGAGAGGTAGCAGTTGTGACTGAAACAACTATTACAGTGCTGGATAGAGAGGATGGGGCTGAGGAGAGGATACCAGTACCTGTTTTTATTAGAGCTAAGCAACAGTAAAGGGAATATTAAACGGTGTAAACAGCACCTGCAGTTCCTTCCAACACATTGCCTCTGATCCAGTAAGGAATGGACATTGCTCGAGGTAGTCCAAAGGAAGGAAGTGGATGATGTTACCAAGTTTTGAATAGGAAACATAGAGGAGTTGGAGATTACAATGTCATAAGGTTTGAGTTAAATATAGAAAAGTAGTAAAAGCAATAAAAAGTCTGAAGAAGGGTCTCGACCCGAAATGTCACCTATTCCTTTTCTACAGAGATGCTGTCTGAACCACTAAGTTACTCCAGTGTTTTGTATCTATCTTTGGTTTAAACCAGCATCTGCAGTTCCTTCATACACAGAACATATTGTGTATTATCGTGGGTTTATTTTAAATGTCAAAGACATACATAAATATTAAAGATGCACTCCAGGTTTGAAAGCCTGAGGGTAGGTGTAGATACATGAGAACCAATCATAGTAGAATAGCATCACTAACCCCACCCTACTGTACGATTCATACTAACACCCACTTCCTACATTAGTCAGTCTTGGAAGCGGTCACGATATACTAACAACTAACGACCTGCTGTACTGTTATAATATGGACACTGATTAAAGATGACCTTGAACTTCAGATTATATTCTTTGGCTATTTACATGGTGTCAGAAGTGGGATCCGAACCCACGCCTCTCAGCGACTGATGTCCAGGACAACGAGACCTCCGATTCCGATTGCCCAGCAGAAGCTGGTGCCACAGGTGCTAAAGCCAACTTCAATCCAGAAGCGTATCCAGGAGAAACACAACATACAGAAACGGTTGCATGACAAGTCCAGCAAACCACTCAAGCCTCTACTACCGGGCCAAGCCATTTGTTTACAAACGTCCGTGGGACATTCCCATTTGGGTAGTGTTGTTGGCTTGGCTGAAGAACCACGATCTTACTTTGTGGACTATGATGGCACCCTATACCGTCGGAGCTGCCAACACTTGCTTGCTGTGAAGGAGCCACATCCACCACCAGCTGAACCTTATACTCTACCTCTACAGTTCCAGCCGTCTGCTGCCGCGTTCACCACCAGTTCCAGCATGTCCCGTACCCCACCACGACCAGCGGCTATGACTAACCACAAAAGTACCTCTCCTGCATGCTCCCCCTGTCGGTCACCACGGGTGTCCCCTGCTGCCTTCTCACTTCCGGGTTCACCGCCTCCTTTTAATCTTTCTAGTGAAGGGGAGAGGGCATGGTCCGTACACGTATGGGCCATATTAGTAGACCGCCTGATAGATATGGCGAGTGTGTTTGAATTCTTATGACATGTGTGCTTACCATATTCACTCTTTACGGGGAAGGATGTAGATTGGTTTATGCATGAGAACCAATCATAGTAGAATAGCATCACTAACCCCTCCCTACTGTACGATTCATACTAACACCCACTTCCTACATTAGTCAGTCTTGGAAGCGGTCACGATGTACTAACAACTAACGACCTGCTGTACCGTTATAATATGGACACTGATTAAAGATGATCTTGAACTTCAGATTGTATTCTTTTGCTATTTACAGTAGGGAATCTCCAGCTGTCATTGGTATACTGTCAATGCAGCTGGCCACATGTTTGAGGAGGTCCTATGTCTCCCTGGACCACCCTGCAACTGCTGCATGCTGATATTCCAGCAGAAAAAGAGTGTACAGAACCACACAGAAAGAATCAGTAACATCCACCGTTCAGGCCACAGACAACCTTTAGACAAAGGAAAATCTACCCCTCCAACACCTAAATATTTTTCAAAAATATTGAACATTGGAATATAGACACAAAGTGCTAGAGTAACTCAGCAGGTCAGGCGGTACCCCTGGAGAAAAAGGATGAGTGACGTTTCGGGTCGGAATCCTTCTTCAGACTGGGTATTGGATACTGGAATAATATTTATTGTGAGACAACTCACGATGAATCGTGGGACTAGCGCAGTTAGGCAACTTGGTTGACATGGACAGGTTGGGCCAAAGGCCTGTTTCACATTGTATAGCTCTATGTCTCTATGAATTACTGCAAATAAAATAATTCATATATTTGCCATGAAGTTTGATGACTATTTAAAATAACAAGATGTACAAAAGGATACAAAGGATACAAAGGACATTTATTATCACATACACCAAATGGTGTAGTGAAATTTGACTTGCCAATGCAGCACACGAATAAAGATAAGACACAACAATAAAGAATTTAACAATAAACATAAAAACATCCCCCCACAATGGTTCCCTCTGTGGGGGAAGGCAGCAAAGTCCAGTCCCATCCCCTGTTCACCCATAGTCGGGCCTATTGTGGCCTCCGCAGCCAGTCCGATGTTTTCAGGCCGCCGGAAAGCTGGAACTCCGGCGTGGGTGAACACTCCTCAGCGGCTTGAAATGTCTGGGGTCGCCGCTTCCTCCCCGGAGACCACGGCACCCATAGTCCTCAGGCCGCGCTGGCTGGACGAATCCCAGGACGATCTCGAATCCCAGGCTCCGCGGTGCTTTAAATCCAGCGCCGCCCGTGGCTGGACGCCCACATCTCCTCGGATGTTGAAGTCGGTGGTCAGAGCACATGCATTACCGTACGGCGACCCGGTAAGGCATCGCCCGCTCCGTGATGGCCCCTGCGCTGTGCCACCGCTGAAGCTGTAGCCCTGGCCGGTCCTGACAGGAAAGGCCGCTCCAGTCCGATGGTAGGCCGTGCGGAGGGGGGCGAAGAAGCAGCTCAGAGGGAAGCTGCCTCTCCGACCAGGTAGGGATAGGAAATAAAGTTTCCCCCTTCCCCTCCCCCCACCCACCAAATAAAAGACTAGAAGACCTCCAAAACAAACACTTTAACTCACTAAAAATTAAAAAAAGGTGAAAGGACTAACAGCTGCTGGCAGGGCAGCCATACTCGACGGCGCCCCCTACCTCCTACCACATAAGTGTCATGATGAGCGCAAATTTGAACAGCCAGAGATTAAGTGGACCGTGTTCATCAGCTCAAGTGATCAGGAATGATCCTGAACACTAATGAGTCATGGGATGGAGTTAGATGTCATCCAAACGTCAATGCATCAATGACATAAGTCCATGTAGGCGGCACGACTCTCGTCAGCAGCCGCCTCTGCAGCTCGTCTGCGTTTTTATTATTTTTTGTCTATGTTTTTACGTAGTTTTTGTTATTTTTTTGTTGGGGTATGTGTGTGGGGGGGGGGGGGGGGGGGGGTGGGAGGGAGGGGGGGGGTAACTTTTAAATCTCTCCCTGCATGGGAGACCCGACCTTTTCTTTGTCGGGTCTCTGTTGTCGTTGGGGCTGCAACGAGGAGCGGCCTCCAACAGGGAGACCGGGGGCTCTGGTGTCGACTACTCACCCCACCATCGCGGAGCTGGCCGAGTCCAGAGCGGGTGGAGCGCTGCTGCGGCCCGACCTCCGGAGATTCGGAGGCTGCAACTGCGGGTCTGGCGGACGGCGGCACCGTGAGCCCGCGGGTCCCTGGAGGGAGACCGCTTTTCAGGGCTCCCGCAATGGCGACTTCTCCCGCCCGAGTTGCGGGGTCGAAGAGCTCCTGGAGCGGGGCATTACAGCACCGCCCCGCGCGGCTTGGAATGGCTGCGGGACTCTGCGAGCGCACGCCGGGGGCTCTAACATCAAGAACCCGGTGTGCGACCTTGCATCACCCGGCGTGCCTTTAATGGCCGCGGGACAATCGCCATCGCCAGCCGGGGGCTTTGACTTTGACTTTGGCTCTGACATCGGGGGAGGGGGGGAGTGCAGTGGAGATATGTTTTTTTGGCCTACCATCACAGCAACGTGATGGATGTTTTTTTAAATTATGTTGTGTCTTGGGTCTATTTGTTTGTGATGTATGGCTGCAGAAACGTAATTTCGTTTGGACCTCAAGGGGTCCAAATGACAAATAAATTGTATCTTGTATCTTGCTGTACAGGTGGAACTAAATCAATGTTTTCAAGGAGCACTTCAGTAAATGGTCAGTAAAAGTGAACACAAAATTGCTGGAGAAACTAAGCGGGTGCAGCAGCATCTATGGAACGAAGGAAATAGGCGACGTTTCGGGCCGAAACCCTTCTTCTTCGTCTGAAGAAGGGTTTCGGCCCAAAACGTCGCCTATTTCCTTCGCTCCATAGATGCTGCTGCACCCGCTGAGTTTCTCCAGCAATTTTGTGTACCTTCGATCTTCCAGCATCTGCAGTTCCTTCTTGAACAGTAAAAGGTGAATACATTTTTGCTGAGTATAGGTGGGAGTGGAGTGAAATGGCAGAGTCTGTTCTTGTCAAGATAATGGTCAGCCTGTGGTGCAAGAAAATTGTAGTGTGAATCAGCAGTCAAGGCCCTCACATTCTATTAATTGTTTTAGTACTCTTGTTTCTTCTACACGGATACACTGAACTATTTTGAAGGCTTCAGTTATTATGTGAAATTGGAGTGTTGCTGTCTAATTTAATTACTCCTGTCAAATGCTGTGCTGGTGATTGAATGATGCCATACAGTTTAAAAGCTTCAATGCGGCATGCAACATGCATCCTCATTTACCTTCACGCCCCCATGCATAACACAGTCTTCCATACTTACAGTGTCATGAATAATGAGTGAGGGATGCATTCAATAGATAATTTATCATGCACGTGTATATGAGCAGACGGAAAAGATATTCCAAGGGAATACATTACCAACCTTTAAGATTTTGCTGAAAATACTAATAGGTTTCTACCAGCCATGAACCTCTCATTATAGCTTACCCAATCTGAAGCCATTGTTGGCAACGATAGCATCTCTCATGGAGGTTTCTACAGGGACTATCCATAATCTAACTAACCATAATGGGTATTCCTCGGGCGAGTAAGCACAAAGAAAGATGGAGGTTAATTATCACAGCTACAAGACATCACTGTAGCAAAGTGAACCAGGCCCAGCTATCCTCAGCTACTTCATCAATCACCTTAATTACGTTATGATGTCATGAGGGGTGATGTCTTCTAATGATTGCATAACGTTCAATGTTGTTTGTAGGCCAGTCCATGGCTGCATACAGCAAGCACCAGATTCAGTTCTGACATGAACTAAAACGGAAAATGGAACATTCATACAACATGATGAAGTAACAATGACATATTTAGCAAGAACAAGTTTAAAATTCTATCATTGGCATTCTATTATATTATCATCTTTTAGCCCCTTACCAACAATATTGGGAGTCACCATTGAACAGAAGCTCAACTAGACCAGTCACATAAATATGCTGGTTACAAGCATAGAGGTGATGTTGGGTATTCTGCAAAGAGTAACTAGCTTCCTATCACCCTATCTCCCTAAAACATTTGCACCATTTATAAGATACCAGTCAGGAGTGATGAAATATGCCCCAGTGGGTCAATTCCTACAACGGTTAGGTACTATTACCTATCTGTATAACCCTGCAAATGGCAACAGAACAATATGATCCACCTGTTGCCATCACATTTTTCTCTCCAACTGTGTCTTCTTTTGGTCTTTTATTTCCTATTATTGTCCTGCAAATCTTTTATTTGTCATTCACATATTTGTGTGTTTGCTTATGATGGTGCTGTGAGCAAAATTTTCATTGTACCTACACATCACTTACTTGTACCAATGACAATAAACTAAGCAAACTTGACTTCAATTTGAATGCAACACCAATAATACTCATGGTCAAGACAAGTCACGATAGATTTTGAATCATATCCAATTCAATGGACTGAACATTAATTCCCTTCCCAAGTTGTAATGTGAACCACTACTAAATGCACTGCAAAAACTCACCTAGCTGCCCCTTCAACACCTCCCCAATCTTCAACCTTGACCACCCAGCAGAAGAGTTTCTTCCATGAATGGAAACACCACTATTTGCAGATATCTCTGCAAGTAACATAACATCCAGATTTGGAATTATAACTACATTGCTTCATTGTCACAGGATCTAAATTCTGAAACTCGTTACCCAAAAACTTTGTGGGTGTATCTTTATTAGAAGGACTAATGTGGTTTAACAATGTGGCTCAATCATCATCATCTTCTTTTCAAGGGAAATAAAAAATGGGCAATAAATTCTGGTGTTGCCTGCAACATGTCTCAACGACTATCCTGATGTGCCTCAATGACTATCGACCAGTGGCACTAAAGATGAAGTGCTTTGAGAGGTTGATTATGGCGCATATCAACTCCTACCTGGACAAGAACCTCGACCCACTGCAGTTTGCTTACCGCCACAATAGGTCAATGGTGGATGCAATCTCACTGGCTCTCCACTCCGCTCTGGACCACTTTGACAACAAAAACTCATACGTCAGGCTGTTGTTCATAGACTACAGCTTGGCATTTAATACCATCATCCCCTCCAAGCTGGTTACGCGAGGAGGTGTGATGATTAGGAACTCCCGTCCAGACACAAGAACGAGTGTGTTTTATCAGCTTTATGGAATTCAGAGGAGATACAATGGTACTTTAAACATCTTTATGTATTGCTGTGATGTTGCAGAGACTTGTTTTGAGAGTTCCTGTGTTTTGGGACTGAGAACAGCCTTATCAGCAGACTGTTCAGCTCCCAAAACTGTGGCTGGCAATGGCCAGGAAACTGTTTGCAAACCAAAATAGGGGAGAAAAATCTTTCTGGACTTGTATAACTGTGTCCAGAACAACCCCCCTTACTGCGTCGTCGGTGTTGACCAGCTCGGTATGGTTTTCGTGTGGTGTGGGAGGTTTTCTGCACCTGCATAACCTCGATCTTCTTTTGCGGCCTTGGAGCTCGGAGCTGATTGCGAAGCCTCTTTTCTCTCAGCAAGACCGATGGAGGTAAGAGGCTTCCAACAACAAGACTGCAGCCGTCCCTTTTGTTACAGAAGGAGCGGAGAAGAAGAGCTAGGATTGCCTGCGAAGGTCAGCAGCTTGCCAGGGAATGCAGGAGAGCTGAGATAGTCTGGCAAAGAGGTGGTGACACAGCAGTTTTTAGGGGGAGCCACCATTATCATTGTTCAAGGAGACACCACTTGCCTCCCTCCCTTGAACCGTTCCATTTGTTTTTGTCTTTGGACTTGGCCTTGTGCCATTTGGACTGTCTGTGTCTCAGGCTTTATATAAGTGCTATATTTTATATTGTAACGCCTGATACCATGTTGGGTCAGTGTTCTGGGGGAGCGGGGCCTTCCAGGAGCTATGTAAAGGTGGCTGCTTCAGCTGCTTCGGCTGCTACTCTAGGAACCCGGTTCTCCATGAGGAACCTGCCTTTCAAGCATGGAATAAGGTGCTACTTGCTCCGTCATATGAACCTGGAAGACTGCAGAGCTGCCGTGGCCATGGTGGCCAAGCCCACAGGCGTCCTGTACGTGGCAAGGATATATGGAAAGGCCATGTTCTTACTCGAGTCTGTTGAGGGGTGAACGTGGCAGTGAGTAAAGTGATCTCAGTGTGGAGGAACATTCTTACAGGTCGAACCCTTGGCGACCACTGCGCAGCGGGTGGTCCTGTCCAACGTCCCGCACTGTATCACAAATTACGCCCTCCTTCCCCACCTTCACACCCGGGGGAAGGTACTCATGGACATCACCCTGATATCCCAGGGGTTCTGCAGGAAGGAGCTGTGGCACGTTTTTTCTCACCGGCGCAAGCTGACCGGGAGGAGGCAGTTGACGGGCGCTTCTGTGTCCTGCAGGATGGGCATGGCTTCACTGTCTACTGGACATTGGAGCGCCCAAGGTGCCATGCCTCTAAGGAAGTGGGGCATATTTGGCGGATTTGCCCAAAATCTCGGGCAGGTGCCTCCACCTACGGTGCCACTAACCCCCCTCCGCTCCCACCCCCTCTGTTGTTGTGTCAGCAAATCCTGGGGTTGCGCAGAGCACGGGTGGGAGTGGGGAAGTTCAAAAGAAGGAGGCAATGTGGCAAAGAAGGTGAACAATGCCCCCAGGGACAATAATGATTCACCCATCCCGTCACATCCCATTAGGGAATCTGCAAGTCCCACACTCTAGCCGTTGGCTGTGGGCATTGGGCGGGAGGTGCGGGCGCCACAGAGGAAGGTTGTTCAGGTGACCCCAGAGTCTGTGAGCTCCTCCCCATCGAAAAAGAAAAGGAGGAATCTCTCTAGGGAGGAGTGGAAGGGGGACAAATGGGAATCCTCCAGGTGGGAGTGGAGTACTGTGGTGGACAAAGACTCCCGTCCTCTAGTTTGGGCCCCGGTCCCGTGTTCTGGAGGGGATTCTGGGGAGTGTGGTGATGGGGACCACTCAGGCGATATGAAACAGGGGGAGATTCCTGTTGGGGAGAGAGTCCAGCATCAGGCACCCGAGGAAGCCTTGGAGAAACCCACGCAGGATGAGGTGCAGAGCATAGCGATGTTACAATACCTACCTTCAGCGGTGCTGCAGTTCTGCCACTGGCCGTGTGCGCGACTTTGGAGCTTTTGGGGGAAGGAGGGGGGGTGGACGAGATTAAAATGCAGATTTTTACCGCTTTTCAGAGAGGTATTTCCTCAAGCTGTGAGTCAATGAAGAAAAATCGATCGGACTTCCGTTCCCATTTTTCTGTAAGTCGCCGTGCATTTTAACAGTTTGATTAAAATAAAAAGCAACTTCTAATGCCCTCAATGCCTACAACGTGACAGATCGCAAGAACGGGACAAAACAAAGGGTAAGTCGTGTATTTTACATATAATCTTGCTTCTTGGTGTGGCTTTAATCTAATCTTACGTTGTGAAATTGTGATTTGGGCCCCATACGATTCGGCAGTGTCTTTTCTGCCGATATGCGCATCAAGTTCATCGACAATGCAACGTTCCAATCCAGAAACACCCACTCGCAAGATGATTTAAATCCTAATTTTTTTGGACAATCATGTCAAAAGAACACTAAATCATCTATATTTTGTGTAATTGTATATTCAATATTTTAATACTATACAACATTAGCCACAATTTAGCCGCATTTATTGTGTAAAAAATAATAATTTTGATTATATTGAAAGTAGATGTTTCTAGATTAATTTATGGGAATTAAACATTAAATTCCTTCCATCTGGCATATGTTCATGACAGTGATATTTAAAAAGCATGTTACATTGTGAATTCTTGTGTGAATGGTATTAGTTTGTTATTTGAATAGTTAGGCTATTGAAAACAATTATCCTTTTCTTAAGAAATGGAATCTACAGGACATTCTTAATGGGAAAGCAATGGGCAAAAAGGCATGTCATTCGTGGTTTGAGGAGCAAAAACTTGTAATTTTTAATGCCAAAATTGAAAAGTTGAGGAAAAACTAGGTGTACAGAGTTGCTTATTGGTTACAATCTGAGGAGTATGATGATGCTATTGATTATGATATGCCAATGTACCAGGTAGCAACTGATCTTCTCCATAAAGCGTTGGTCTATTGCTAGAAATTGCAATTTATTTACTTATCTGTAACGGACTTACAGCATATAATACAATAATATTTAAGTTCTGATCTTGAGAATATCACATTTTTGAATTTTCAAGGCAGTCTAGGTGTTTATTACTATTTCCGTTACAACGGTCAATTTTGTAACTAGCTACAATTAGGTAACTAACTAATTATAGGCTTTAATTTCAGGTCATCCAAGTAAGATATTTTATATTTGTTTCAGAATGTGTCAATCTATAATAACTGAAAATTTCATTCAGTTCTCTTAATTTTTAAGAAAGTTATGTGATTTTGACTGTCCTTGATCACAGATTTTGTGTTAAGTCAATGGAAAAGCAATAGGGAACAAGATGCTAATTTCAGAGTATGAAAATGGCCTAACTTTTTTAATACTGAAGATATGAAAGTGAATAAATTAAACTTCTTTTTCTGTTTTATCTGATGGGATAAATTGCAGACTTGATATTAAAAAGCTCAAAATTTTGTAACATTGCTACAGAGCACGCCTCTGGACGTAGAGACTGTAGGTGAGGAGGGGGATTGGGGCAACCAGCCCTTCTCTCCCTCAGGACCTGGCTCCAGAGGGACTCCTTGAGTTTGATGCACTAGAGTTCACTCTGGGCCCACCTTGGGGAGGGATAGTTGCCCCCACAGTCGATTGTCTTGACTCCCAAGGAGAACCTGGGGAAGGCCCTCTGCCACTGGCCCCAGAGTTGGGACGGAGGTGGAGGAGAGACCAGCCGCACAGGGTGTGGAAGAGGCAACCGCCGCACAGGGTGAGGCGGGAGTTTCGAGCACTAAGGGTGTGTCCGGGGATGGGGATGGTGTCTCCATCTACAGTGAGCTGGTGGAAGGGGTCTCATCGGACAATGAATCGATGGATGTTCTTGCTCCCCCCGACGTCACTCCACTCCAGTGGAGAAAATCCGCTTGTTCATCCAGGCCACAGAAGGAGCCCAACATCGGCTCAAACTGGCCTCCCACCAGTGGCCAAACCTGCATGGGCTCACCAGCTCGCTGAACCACATTCTCAGAAGGAGGGGGAGGACAAAGGGGAACGATCGGCCTCAGCTCAGGTCCTTCTAGGACGACTTGGAGAAGATCGCCAAGACCAAGAGCAGCGTTGTTCCTATTGCGGGTAGAGGGACCGGTAGAGCGTCCCTTGTGGCCAGGTTCCAGAGGACAAGGAGCACTGCCACTCCACCCAGGGTCCGCAAGGGGAGGAGAGATTATGTTGTCAGTGACCTAAGGACTGGAGACGGGATCTAGGGAGTAGGCAGGGCTGAAGATGTCCTGGTTGGTTGCTCCTAGGCCTGGCCAAGCTGGCCATCCGCGAGTCATGGTCCCAGGGGAAAGAAGGCTTTGCCCGAGCCAGATGCTTGCCCCTTTACTGGGTTGTACAGTAGTTATTAGAATATTTGTAAAATAGTTGTTTGATGATTTTGTAACATGGTTGTGGGTACGTCACCACACTTTTTTTTTTTTGGTTTTTGTATCGTTGGAATTTAAATAAATTATGTTTTGATACAAAAAAAAAGCTGGTTATCAAGCTCACGGATCTGGGTCTCTGCGCATCCCTCTGTAATTGGATCCTCGAATTTCTCATCCACAGACCACAGTGTGTCCGTATTGGTGGAAATATGTCATCCTCGATAACAATTAACACGGGAGCACCTCAAGGCTGTGTGCTCAGCCCCCTGCTGTACTCACTCTATACTTACTCTATACTCATGACTGTGTAAATGAACATAGTGAAAACTCCATCATCAAGTTCGCCGACGACACCACTGTTGTGGGATGAATCATAGATGGTGATGAGTCAGTCTCTGACTCTGACATAGAAGTGAGATTGACTGATTGACAAAATGGTGCCAGCACAACAACCTGGCTCTCAACACCAGCAAAACCAAGGAACTGAATGTGGACTTTGGAAGGGATAGGATAGGGACCCACAATCCTGTTTATATCAATGGGACGATGGTGGAAAGGGTCAAATATATATATAGTGTAACTAATGGTAACACCCTTAAAACCATTGCCGTACAGATGGATCTTGGGGTCCAAGTTTACAACTCCCTGAAAATAGCAACATAAGTGGATGGTATGGTAAAGAAACACATGGTATGCTTGCCTACATTGGTCAGACATTGAGCATAAATGTAAGGAAGATATGTTGCAGCTTTATAAGACTTTAGTTAGGCCGTATTTAGAGTATTGTGTGCAGTTTTGTGTAATGAGCTCCATTACAGGATGGACCTGAAGGCTTTGGAGAGGGTGCAGAAGAGGCGCACCAGAAAAGGTACCAGAATGCTGTCTGATTTAGGTATTAGTTGTAAGAAGGACAGAAAAACTTGGATTGTTTTCTCTGGAGATCAAAGGCTGAGGGAAGGCGTGATAGTTCAGAAAATTATGGCATAAATAGGTTGGACAGTAGAAACTTTTACCCGTGGGTGGAAATGTCCAAGACTAGAAGGCATAGCTTTAAGTTGAGAGTGGCAACATTTAAAGGAGATGTGTGGGGCAAGTTCTTACGGAATGCAGTGGGTGCCTGTAACACACTGGTGGGGATAGTAGTGTAGCAGATATGATAGTGGCATTTAAGAGGCTTTTGGATAGGTGCATGGATATGCAGAGAATGGAGGGATATGACATGGAGGCAGAGGAGATTAGTTTAACTTGGCATCATGATCGGTACGGATATTGTGGGCTGAAGGGCCTGTTTCTGTTCTGTGCTGTTTTACATTTTACGTTACTAACATAAGCACACACATCAGATTCATCAACACATCAAGGTTGAGTGCACTTCATGCAAAGTTAATTTGTCTGATATATATTATAAAGATTCCACAAGCTCCAAATTCTTGCAATTTTTTTTTATTTTCCATTTTCCCAATGGAGAAGAAGAAAATTATCATGATAGAGCGTAGAACTATTATGACAAATGACTGAAAGCATATGATGCAAATATATGAGAAAATAAATCTCAGTTATAATATCCCAGTATAATATTTGCAGCTTTCTTTATTTGGTTTTGCCTCTACAAGAGGGGAAATAATCCAGCATTGTCATTGTCTGAAAGTTTAATCAGCAATCATCTCAGTTTCTGTCTGAAGAATGGTATGAATTCACTGTGCAGAAATCTAAAAATTGAAAAATACATCAAATGACAACAGTTAAGATTACTTTTTCAAACTCGTTAGATATGATATATTATTTTATCTATGTTTTGATCAGAAATTAAAGGAGTTCCATTTACAATAATCTATTATGTGGAATAAAAGTTACAACAGTTTTGGATGAAAATTAATTTCCCAGCTTCATGCTTGATAGTTAATGTTCTAAAATTGTATTGTAAACAAATGTTTCAACTCTCTCTGAAAAGCTATAATGCTTCTTTTAATTCAATTAATTTAGTTCAAAATTTATATTCTTTGACTTAGCACTCTAATTACAGAAATCAATTCTCTCTCCATTGATGTCAGAATAATAAAGGGACAAGTCATTGAACAGTTTGCATCAATGGAGGTGAATTTAGATGGTCAAAACCTTTGTTAATTTGTGTAAATATCACTAATAATTTGACTTGATCCGACCACATCAATGCTGTGGCCAAGAAAGCACATTAATGCCTTTACTTCAGAAGGTTAAGAAAATTTGAGATTTCTCCAATGACTCTTATCAATTTCTAAATTGAGTTAGATATAGAGATATGGGGAGAAAGCAGGAATGGGATACTGATTTTGTATGATCAGCCATGATCATATTGAATGGCGGTGCTGGCTCGAAGGGCCGAATGGCCTACTCCTGCACATATTTTCTATGTTACTATGTAAAGATACACCCATGAGAGGATGCATGACAGCTTGGCATGGCAAGAGCTTTGCCCAAGATTGCAAGAAATTGCAGAGAGTAGTGAATGCAGCCCCGTCCATCATCAAACCAATTCCTCACATTGAGACCATCTACACCACGCTGCCTTGGGAAAACAGCCAACATAATCAAAGCCATTCAAATTCCAGACATTCTCTCTTTCCTCTGCTACCATCATGTGGAAGTTACAAAGCTTGAAAACATGTGCCACCATATTCAAGAACAGCTTCTTCCCTGCTACTATTGGACCCTTGAAGGCACCTCTAATATGCTAAAGATGGATTGCCAATCTCTGAATTAATTTAACTGTGGCCTTTGCCCTTTTTTTAAAATCCGCACTTTCTTTGTAAATGTAATACTATATTCTACACCATGCGATGTGGTTATTAATTGACAATCTAAAAATGGTCAATTTTTCATACATATCTATGTTGTCTGTTAGTCAGCCAATCCATTACTCTTGCCAATAAAGATGCCTTCACTTTAACTGTTCTTTCTTTTCCTCTTTTGTACTACTATTGTTCTCATATCTGATTTAATTGTACTCATGTATGGTATGATTTATCTGGTTAACACACAAAACAAAGTTTTTCACTGTAACACATGACAATATTAATACCCACCAATACCAATGCCAATATTTTAAACCCGGTCGTCATGCAATCTCATCTTGATCAGTAACCTTATGTGGCACCTTCTGGGAGACATACTAAAAATCCGAATTCACTCCATCTGATAGTGCCCTTTAACTATCCTTTTTATTACATCCTCAAAGAACTCAAAAAATATTATCAAGCAGTTTCCTTTCATAAAACAATGTTGACTCAGCTTGATTACCTTATGATTTTCTAAACGTCTTGCTATTTCTTCCTTAGTAATAGATGCCAGCATTTTCTAAATAACAGATGTTAGGCCAACTGGCTAATTGTTTCCAGCTTCCTGTCTCCATTTTCTCTGGAGCAACATCTTTGACTTTGCAGTTTTCAAATCCTCTGGGACCTCGCTAGAATCCACAGCATTTATAGATTGCAGTCAAAATATCTACAACTTCTACTTTCATTTTCTGTTAGACCCTCAGATGCAGGCCATCAGTTTCAGGAGACTTGATGGCCCTTAGTTCCCTTAGTTTATTTAGTATGTTTCTCGTGATAGATGTTATTTTTGTTTTCCTCCAAGAAAACTGATTAATAAAAAGTATTTATTTAGGAACTCTTCCATTAAGGGTATCATAAAATAGGGTAACAACTTAAAAACAAATGGCATCCACATAGATGAAGCTGGTCAAATTCTCACTTGATCTTTGATATGCTTCACTATTAGTGGTCTTTTAGATTGGCTAATTGTTAAATAGGGCACCAAACAAGAACATAGTGAGAAGATCACAATTGCCATTTTGAGTAAAATAGCACCTAAGCAATTTTGATGGCTCAGGCTTATTCACACGCCACCAACATTGTGCAAGAAGCCTGTTGCCATCAACAATAGTTCGTCTAATAGTGATTCACTGCAGAGGTGGTCAGAATTTTAGAAAATCAAATTAGTTAAATTTATTTCATATAATTGATATCAGCCCCCTAATAATTGGCTGATTAAATACTTTCAATAAACACTGACTGTGTTAAACCTTTTTTTCTACTGTACATATTAACATTTACACCACTCGTGATGCCACTAACTCCCTAGAATATACAGTAACATTGACCTGATAATAATACAGAGAAATTACTAATATTCTGTCTGCCCACAGACCTTTAGCTAATGGATTACAGCTCATTGCTTCAACTGAATTCAGATTTCTTGCACTATCATCAGCTCTAACTGCACTGTGTAAACTGCAGCTCTGAGTAAATGATAACATTAATATTTGTCATTAAAAAAATGTTCAAAAGGGAATTAAAAATTTATAAAAATGTAGAGGAAATCAATAGTTACAATGGAATGTTAATTAATTTTTAAATATTTAGAAAATAGTAAAAATTGTGAACCTGAAATGGAAGATCCGTATTAACATTTGTCCGCACCTCCAAGTCCATGTGTAACCAACAAAACAGTTAATTACATAAATGTTGTATATTAAAACTAACATCCTATGGGTAATGAAAATGTGATAGAACAATTACAGGCCATGTATCCCTGCAGAAGTCATATATGTTACCCGTGTTATCATTTACATATATTTCACACAGTCAGCCGATACATAGTACTAACCATAACCTTTGTCTTGAGTAAGGTAAAGACTCAGAATAATTTAAGGCAACAAAAGTGAAATAGACAATGCAATGTTAAGAATGCTCAGACCCATTCTAGCATATTAATCATTTATATCAGATCAAATACTCTCCTTCATATAAACAATTTATCCCTAGCATATAATCAAAATGCTGCTCATACCAATTGGCTTTGAACATATATTCTTAACACTCACAACTGATTGACTTCATCCACTTCACCACCAACTTCCATCCGGCACTCCAATACACCTGGACCATTTCCGACACTTCCCTACCATTCCTTGACCTCACCATCTCCATCGCAGGGGACAGACGTCTGACCGACATACACTACAAACCAACTGACTCTCATGGATATCTGGACTACACGTCTTCCCACCCTGCTCCCTGTAAAGACTCCATCCCCTACTCCCAATTCCTCCGCCTACGCCGCATCTGCTCCCAGGATGAGACATTCCACACCAGGGCATCGGAAATGTCCTCGTTCTTCAGGGAACGGGGATTTCCCCTCCGCCACCATAGATGAGGCTCGCACCAGGGTCTCATCCATACCCCGCAACACTGCTCTCTCTCCCCATCCCCGCACTCGCAACAAGGGCAGAGTCGCCCTAGTCCTCACCTTTCACCCCACAAGCCGGCAAATACAACAAATAAACCTCCGCCATTTCCGCCACCTCCAACGTGACCCCACCACTCGCCACATCTTCCCATCTCCCCCTATGTCTGCATTCCGCAAAGACTGATCCCTCCGTAACTCCCTTGTCAATTCTTCCCTTCCCTCCCATACCACCCCCTCCCCGGGCACTTTCCGTTGCAACCGCAAGAAATGCAACACCTGTCCCTTCACCTCCCCCCTCGACTCCATTCAAGGACCCAAGCAGTCGTTCCAGGTGCTACAAAGGTTCACCTGTATCTCCTCCAACCTCATCTACTGCATCCGCTGCTCTAGATGTCAGCTGATTTACATTGGGAAGACTAGGCGGAGGTTGGTTGATCGTTTCGCCGAACACCTCCGCTCAGTCCGCAATAACCTACCTGAACTCCCGGTGGCTCAGCACTTCAACTCCCCCTCCCATTCCCAATCCGACCTCTGTGTCCTGGGTCTCCTCCATTGCCACAGTGAGCAACACCGGAAATTGGAGGAACAGCACCTCATATTCCGCCTGGGTTGCTTGCGTACGGACGGCATGAACGTTGAATTCTCCCAATTTTGCTAGCCATTGCTGTCTCCTCTCCTTCCTTAACCCTCGAGCTGTCTCCTCCCATCCCCCCGCCCTCGGGCTCCTCCTCCTCCCTTTTTCCTTCCTTCTCCCCCACACCCCCCATCAGTCTGAAGAAGGGTTTCGGCCCGAAACGTCGCCTATTTCCTTCGCTCCATAGATGCTGCTGCAGCCGCTGAGTTTCTCCAGCATTTTTGTGTACCTTTATTCTTAATTATAATTCATTATACAGTGTCCTCCATAATGTTAGGGACAAAAGCCCATCATTTATTTATTTGCCTCCGTCCTCCACAATTTGATATTTGTAATAGAAAAAAATCACATGTGATTAAAGTGCACATTGTCAGATTTTATTAAAGGCCATTTTTATACATTTTGGTTTCACCTTGTAGAAATTACAACTGTGTTTATACAGTCCCTCCAGTTCAGAGCACCATAATGTTTGGGACACATGGCATTGCAGGCATTTATAATTGCTCAGGTGTGTTTAATATCCTCCCTAATGCAGGTATAAGAGAGCTCTCTGCACCTAGTCTTTTCTTCAGTCTTTCCATCACCTTTGGAAACTTATATTGCATGAGGATATGAGGACATATCAACATGAGGACCAAAGTTGTGCCAATTAAAGTCAAAGAAGCCATTATACCCATTATAACCATATAACCATATAACAATTACAGCACGGAAACAGGCCATCTCGGCCCTACAAGTCCGTGCCGAACAACTTTTTTCCCTTTTTTCCCTGCCTGCACTCATACCATAACCCTCCATTCTCTTCTCATCCATATGCCTATACAATTTATTTTTAAATGATACCAACGAACCTGCCTCCACCACTTCCATTGGACGCTCATTCCACACCGCTCCCACTCTCTGAGTAAAGAGTGTTTACCCCTTAATTCTGAAGTCATGTCCTCTTGTTTGAATCTTCCCTATCCTTCCCTTGAATCTTCCCTATTATGCGACTGAGAACCAAGAATAACACTGAAAGAGACATCAGCCAAACATTAGGCTTACCAAAAAATACTGTTTGGAACATCATTAAGATGAAAGAGAGCATTGATGAGCTGACTAATCGCAAAGGGACTGGCAGGCCAAGGAAGACTCCATAGCTGATGACAGAAGAATTCTCTCTATAATAAAGAAAAATCCCCAAACACCTGTCTGACAGATCAGAAACACTCTTTGTCAATGACCACTGTCTGCTGAAGACTTCATGATCAGAAATACAGAGGCTACACTGCAAGATGCAAACCACTGGTTAGCTGCAAAAATAGGATGGTGAGGTTACAATATGGCAAGAAGTACTTAAAAGAGCAACCACAGTTCTGTAAAAAGGTCTTGGGGACAGATGAGATGAAGATTAACATATCAGTGTGATGTCAAGAGCAAAGTATGGAGGAGAGAAGGAATTGTCCAATATACAAAGCATACCACCTCATCTGTGAAACACGGGGGTGGGGGTATTATGGCCTGGACATTTATGGTTGCTGAAGCTACTGGCTCACTTATTTTCATTGATGATACAACTGCTGATGGTAGTAGCATAATTAATTCTGCAGTGTATAGACATATCCTACCTGCTCAAGTTCAAAGAAATGCCTCAAAATTCATTGGGTGGCGGTTCATTCTACAGCAAGCCAATGATCCCACACATACTGCAAAAGCAACAAAGTAGTTTTTCAAAGCTAAAAAATGGTCAATTCATGAGTGGCCAAGTCAATCACCTGATCTGAACCCAATTGAGCATGTCTTTTATATTGCAGGGGTCTAGCCCCCAAAACAAGCATCAGCTAAAGATGACTGCAATACAGGCCTGGCAGAGCACCACCAGAGAAGATGGTACCCGGAAGGGACATCGAAGGACGAGAAGCCGAAGCCAAGAAGATACCGAATGGATATGACGCCGAAAAGCCAAGAAGGACACAATGGACACAGTGCCGAAAAGCCAAGATACCAAATGGACACAATGCCGAAAGGATACAAACCCGAACGGACATGACGCCGAAAGGATACGTACCCGAACGGACACCACGCTGAATGGACAAGACACCGAATGGACATGACGTCTACAGGGACGGGTTTGTCCGAGACCTTGTCAGCAATTGGTCCAGATCCCCGCGCCCATGACATCACTGGCTGGGGGGGGGGGGGGGAGCTTGAGCTTGTGTTTGTAAATTCTTGGCAGTGACTCCAAGCAATTGCAATTGCCACAGAGGCTTTTCTATGTCATGTTCCTTCCCCGTCAGATTCTAAGCCAAAAAACAATTGGACGCCAAACGCACATGAAGCCAAAATGATTTTCCTGGAGTACGTGAGGCTAAAACAAGAGAACCGAGATTTAAGGTGAGAGGGGAAAGATGTAAAAGATTTAAAAGAGAGTTGTGAATTTGTGGAAATTTCTGCCACAGAAGGCAGTAGAGGCCAATTCACTGGATGAATTTAAAAGAGTTTGATAGAGCTCTTGGGGCTAGCGGAATCGAGGGATATGGGGAGAAGGCAGGCATGGGGACGATCAGCCATGATCACAATGAATGGCGGTGCAGGCACGAAGGGCCAAATAGCCTCCTCCTGCACATATTTTCTATGTTTCTAAGCAACCTGAGGGGCAATTTTTGCAGGTTTGTGGTGGGTATTTGGAAGGAACTTCCATAGGAACCTATAAAGGTGGGTACAATTGCAATGTGTAAAATATATTTAGTCAGCTACATTGCAATGAAATGTTTTGAGCAATGTAGGCCAACTGCATAGGTCGAGCAAACATTTTGGTCCGCATTGATGAGCTGGGCCACATGACTTGTTTCCATCCAGGACAATCCCGAGATTCCTCAAAGACATTGCTGTACAAAATTACTTTTAAACAAATACTCTTCCACTGAAATTAAAAATGAATCTTCAAAAAGATAATAATTTGTCCTTTCCTTCCTCCCGAATAATGATATTTCCAGCTGTACAGTGCCTTAAAATCAAATTCCATTACATAGGCTAGCAACATAATGGGGTTTGAAACCAATTTTGTGATTGCAATTAGTAAGAATCATGAAAAATAATCAGATCATTTGGAAACATTTTTTCTTCAGGAAACGAGAGGAAGTCAGATTTTTAACCATTTAGAAAATCTGAAAATATAAACTTGTTACTGACATTGAAAAGATCAGTTAATCATAGTGTTAATACAATAATGTTACAATTACAATGCTAACACAGCAGGTGGAGGGTGCTCAGCCATGAAAACCTACAACTTAAAAAAAAAGAAAAACACAAATAATGAATTGTGCAAATCTAGAACAAAAATATAAAACATGAAATTTGATCGATTATGTAAAATAATAACACAGAAGAAGATATATAAGAATATATGGGATGTTGCTTGGTAGACAAAATGCTGGAGTAACTGGAGGGACAGGCAACATCTCTGGAGAGAAGGAATGGGTGACTTTTGGTTCTAGACCCTTCATCAGCCTTATCTTGCTTGGGGATGTTGCTTGATATAATGCTGCAATGCAGTGGTTGACTGACATTTTATTATGAATTCTCATTTTCACAGTTAGTAATGAAGTTATTGTGAATTCCCACTTTCACAGTATATTAAAGTAGTTAAAAAGCAAATTTTCTATCTTTTTGCCAAAATAAAATTTATCAGTTAACTAAATTTCTGATTATTATTCCGGTTCCATTTGTCACTGATGCATTAAAAACAGAGGTTAATCGATTTCTGGATATTTAAGGAATTAAGGTATATGGGGATAGGGTGTAAAATTATGCATGAGGTTGAAGATTGGCCATGATCTTTTTGAATTAAAGAATATGCTTAAGGGAGCAAATATTCTACTGCTCCTATTTCCATTCCTAATGATTCTATCCAACTGCACTTGAATGGTAGGCCCAGAGCCTAAAATTATTATGTAATATTAATTGATTTAATGAGGCTATGTACCTAACAATTGTACACAATTGGAAGAAAAGCAGAACATATTATTATATTTTTTGTTGGCCTAACCTGGCAATAAACGCATTCAATTTCTAGTCCAATTGAGGATTAATTGTTTAAAACTTACAGTGTCATATAGTTACAAGTAAATCCTATGTTGCTGAACAGCATTAAAAACTGTCAAAAAAAGACAACTGGGAAGGTTGAGAGAAACAATTGCAAAGACCAACTCTGACTTTTGAGAAATAAATGTATGGATTAATCAAAAAAGAGAGTGGAAGGGTTTAGACACTTGAAGAAGCAATCATTTAATTTTAAAAGAGCATGCAGGATGTGATATCTTCCATTGCCAGCTTTGTTGTGCATTAGAAATGTTGTTTTGAGATACCTTGCTTTAAAGACAATACAAAAACTGTTGATTAAAAAATTGATGGCGATTACCAGATGTAAAATTGAAAGTGTGCATTGTGCAGTAGTTTGTGGAAAGTGCTTTTTGTTTTTGAACCCAAAAAAATCAATTTTATGTCAAAAGCATATTTCAGGTCATATGTTCTGTTTAATAATTTATTCTGACTATATGCCAAAACCTATTTCCTGAAACCTTTGGTGTAGTTTCAGCAATATAGAATTAACCTTTTTGCTAAAAGATTTAACAATTTAATACCTTATGACATTTAAAAAATCTAATATTAATGTATATTTTTGGATTTTTATACATATCACACTGCAGTATAACAATGGGACAACATTTAATAATTTCATCCCAGATTTTTGGAACTCTGATCCACAGTCTCAATGGCAAGAAATTGACCTGAGATTTATATTTTTGATCTGTACATGTAATATCCTTTTTTTTGCAGACAATTCAAATTCCTTCATCGGATACTGACAATTGTGTTCCAGGACATTACAAAGATCATAAAAAAATTATGCTTACCATGATTGGTACCCAAACAGATTACTAGAGGCTCTTTATGGCCAAATGATTGACAATGTTCCCTCCCGTGTATGAAACAGAATGATGAACTGTCCAGCAAAGTCATTTTGCTTTATATCTGTGGCCATAATAATGAAGTTACATTGTTTTCTCAGTGGCATCATCCTGAATATCATCATTCATTTCTTGCCACAGAGGAAATTTTGAATTTCTTCAGATCCTCTATTCTTCTCTATCTCATATCTGCTGGAAAGTTAAACCAATATCATGGGCAAAGATATGAATAATTCTCATCAAAGAGTGAAATAAATGTGATTTATTTTTTCCATTGTTTCCTGACTTTTCTGATTATTTCCTCACGTTATCCTGGCAAGATCAATATACCACAAGTGAATAAAAAACTGCTGGTTAAATTAAAAGCTCAGCATAACTCTATATATGGAGAAGAGAACCAAAAATAAATTAAAGCTGAGAGTTTGGGGTGCTGCTATTGCTGACAGAAAACCTGGAAGTTTGAAAATGAGTGGTATGACTTTTGCACAAAGCTCATTCCATCAATACATATTTGCTGCTGAGTGTTTGCCTGTTCATAGTTATCTGACTCTATTGAGCTACTCCCACTCACAGTTTCAGCACTCTTAATGAATCATGTGCCTCCTACTCATTTTACGCTGCCAAACCATCATCTCCTCCTCCTCCTCCTCCTCCACCTCCTCATCTTATTCCACTATAGTTGCTATTATCAGGTCTTCTGGCCAATTACATTAATTTGATTGTTTTCTCTGTTGCAGTAATCAGCTCAGTAACTTCAGATCCAGCCTGAAGTAACATTTTTCATTTACAACTTAACTGTGTAGAGAATGTTTCTTAATGAGATGGCATACAAATGTGGATTTGTCCATTTGATTTAAAGATGTTGCTTTACATCAGTCTTACATGAAACTTTACTCGGAATCAAATACAGGCACTATTATTGTAGAAGCCATTTAATGTCAGAAACCAAAGGCAAATTTCAACTAAAATCCTAGGATTTATGCAACACATGTTTTCACACACACCTGTGCAGAAAGGTGTTCCTTTAATGACTCCTCCTAGTGGAGTGTGAACATGGGAAGAGAAGGGGACATCAACTGTGGATGTAAATACATCAATCGAGAAGATATTGGGGAAGAAGAAAATACAATATTTAAATATCAAATAATATATTAAACGTAACCCCCACCCCACATAATCATACATATACAAGGAGCAGGCCAGGAAGAAAAAGTGATTAATAACAAAACATGAATAAGGAAGGAAAAGTAAAGCACGTTGCTGTAGATCACCTGTGATCCAGGTTTTGTTTAAAAGTTTATGTGATCAAACAGTGACTTTTCTGACTGAAAAAAATACATTTTATTCTGGTAACATTTGTGGCCTGTGCTTGCTGAGATTTGCTCTGCAGTAGCCTGCTGACTCCCTGTCACAATCTCCTGGCTCATGCTTTCCTGCTAAGCATGTTTTCCTGCTTGAAATTAAAACCTACATCCGAAGGAGCCTCCGTAGTTACCTCTGAAGGGGCCACACGAGCTTCTGCCTCTGTAGCCGCTGCCATCTCCACCTCACTTCATAGGGCTTTAATTGGAGGACTGGTTGAGGTAGTTGCCAAAGTCGTTGTAGCCTCTACACTGTCTATAGAAGTATATAAAATTGCCTGGGGAAAAGATAGGGTGAATACATAGAATCCCTTATCCAGGTTAGGAGAATCAAAAACAAGAGGACATGTTTTTCAGGAGAGAGGCGCAAGATTTAATACAAACCTGAGGGGTAACCTTTTCACCCAGAGGTTGGTGAGTATATAGAACAAGCTGGCAGAGGAGGCAGCTAAGGCAGGTACTATAACACCATTTAAAAGACACTTAGACAGTTTCATGGTTAGAAAAGATTTAGAGATATGGGCCAAACGTGGGCAAAAGAGACTAGTTTAGACGAGACAGCATGGTCGGCATGGAGCAGTTGGGAGAAGGGGCTTGTTTTTGTGCTTTATGAAACTATGATTCTAAGTTGAAACTACCCAGAAAATATAGAAAATTATAGTAAATGTATTTACTGATATTTAAAATAAAGACTTACTAAATTAATGGTAGCCCCATAAGAAAGTAAATCTGGCATTACTTATAATGGTAAACAAGGGCTTGGCCGTTCTATTTTGCTTCAGTGTTCACTGCAGAGGATACAGTAAGATCCCAGTCATTGATGTAGGACATTGGGAAGTAGGAGGGATGGATGAACTCAGAAAATTAGAATTACTAAGGCAGAGTTACTAGGCTAACTGTTGCAGCAGCTAGTTAGCAAGTGTTAGGGTCCCGTTGAAATCGCTGATGTGATGATTTCAGTTTTATAAATATTTTTTGGATTCAAGAAGGATCTCTTGTAGTGGAAAAGGAAGGGAGACAGTAAGCAGAAAATTACAAACACATTAGCTCAACATCTGTCACAAGGAAAATGTTAGAAGATAATATTAGATACTAGACAATTGGGTCCCATGTTCACGCAGGAGGGCTGGTCCCCCAAAACAATATTCCACCTCTCCACCAATTACAGGCTTTCTGAAGCGCTAGTATGGGTGTTTTGGGCTGAAATGACTGGTTTCCAAAGGGCTAGTATGGACATTGTGGGCCGAAAGGATTCTTGGGCTGGCAGCTCCGTCACCCAGGCCTGGTGGGCTGGCAGCCCAGTCAGTCGGGACTGGTGGATTGGCAGCTCAGTCACTCAGGCCTTGTGGGCTTGCAGCTCAGTCACTCAGGCCTGGTGGGCTGGCAGCTCAGTCACTCACAGCTGGTGGGCTGGCAGCTCAGTCACTCACGGCTGGTGGGCTGGCAATTGACTCACTCATGGCTGGTGGGCTGGCAGTTGACTCACTCACGGCTGGTGGGCTCACACTCTGCATTGGGAAATTCTCAGAGTATGCCATGGCCATTGGTACTTTCTGTAGAAATTATATTAACTTTTGCATTCAATTAGCAAAAAATAGGAATATTAGCTCCAAAGCAGCTGTTATTACAAAAAAATATTTTGTTGGCATAGAACATTGCTGATAGAAAGTACTTGTAAGTAAGTGCGTTTGTATATTTTTATAATACAGCCTTCAACCAATCTGAAGAAGGGTCCCAACCGAAAACATCACCTACCATTTTCTCCAGAGAGGCCGCCTGACCCCTTGAGTTACTCTAGCATTTGTTGTCCATCTTTGGTATAAACCAGCATCTGCAGTTCCTTTTTTATTATATTTTTATTGATCCTTTTACATAGTTAATGATGAATTATGAAAAGAACCTTGGTCTTAAAGCAAAGAAAACTGGTGGAGGAACTCAACTGGATAAGCAGCATCTGATGAGGCAAACAAATAGTCAATGTTTTGTGACCCTGTATTTCTGACTCATTTTATCCTCTAATGTTCATTTTATTTATATATTGCCAGTACGGGCCATTGTTATTCTTCAAGGATGATTCTTCTTTGAGTGAATATAATTATAATATATCTATTTAAGCCAAACAACGCTAAGCAAAAAAATCATACAGAACCAGCAAGATTGGGTTCAATCAGCATTAAAATAAATAGACTCCAGCCTTTCTGGTGTTGTAACATGCAAGCAATTAGTTGTAAATTGTTGTGCATTTCTGTGGTATGAACTGTCAATGATTATGAAACAGATGACAGATGTTTTACTGAAAAATTTCCTGAGGTTACCGTGTGATTACATTGTGTGTAAATTATACTGGCTATGAAAGAGTGGCCAAGAGTAGTGCACATGTTCATTCATTCCACTGGATAACAATTTTTTGTGGGCATCCCTAAATTGTGTACTTGAAGAATTTTCTTCAATAGATCAAAGATATGAGACTGTAAATGTTTCAACTTTATTTTGAAAACCATTTACAAGCTTTGTAAGAGATTCCATTGGATTGAAAGGGAGAGTAAAATGAGGAAACTTCAGGTCAGTTAGCAGGGCACCAAGCAAATTTCAAAGTAATTAGGCAAAGTCAACAAGGTTTGGAGAAGGAGAAATCATGTTTAATTTATTGGATCATTTTAAACAAAATGAACATGTGCTGAGGATGAAGAGGAACAAGGATGAAGATGTACAGTATTTATGTTTTAAGAAGACATTTAATATTGAGCCACATCAAAAGCTATTGCGAAAAATATGTTCATCATATGGCAGGTCACGTGTTGGCTTGAATAAAAATTTGGGTGTCTAACAGGAATAGAATAAGAATGAAAGTATGGTGCTTCTTGTGGCTCGCAAGATGTAACAAGTGGCACAAGTTTCATTGCTGGGATTAAATCTTTTTTGATTTATATAAATGAGTTAGAGAAGTATGATTTCCTGTTCTCTCTCACAAACACACACATGTACACACTCTCTCTCCCTCCTTCTGCCTCCCTCTCTCTCACCTCTCCATCTCTCTCTTTGTCTCTGCATCCCCTCCCCGTATAGCCCCCCTCTCTCCTTTCTTCTCCTCACCATTCCCCCCTCCATTGATCCCTCCCTGTCCCTTCTGCTCTCTTGCTCCTTGCCTCTCTTTCTCCCTCCCTCTCTCTCTCTTCCCTATAATCCAAAATTAATTCCTGCAATAAATTCATTAACATAACCTGATCTTTCCAGTATACAATCTTCTATCCTGTTTGTTTGGTCAGATTCAGATTCAATTTAATTGTCATTGTCAGTGTACAGTACAGAGACAACGAAATGCATTTCGGTATGGGAATAATTTGTGCCCAACTGTTCATGCAATAAAAATGAATATATTTATTCAAGCAATAAAATTGCTTTGATGGAGAAAAAAAAAATCTAAAGCTTGTTTACAATTGTATTTCATCTGTACTTTCTTTGTACTTGTAACACTATATTCTGCATTCTGTTTCTTATCTCTTTTTGGGCTTCCTGGTGTATAAATGTATGACATCATTCTTCTTCTTGCGTTTGTGGTGACAAAATTCATGTAACGCCCTCCAGGCGCTCTAGCCAGTTCAATGTGCTGTTGTCGAGGGGCATGAGGCCTACCCCTCCACCAGAGGGGCAGAGGACAGTGCAGTCAAAAATGATGTGCTGCGCTGTCTACTGGGCTGCTCCACACATGCAGGCTGCTGATGAACACAGCCACTAGCAATGCATGTTGACGTTGAACCGTCCGACCTCTATACGGAGCTGGTTCAGCCTGACCCACTCTTTGTGGGGTAGGTCCGAGCGGGGTGGGGCTGTGGTGTTTGAAGCAACAATGAATTGTGGAGGTCGCAAAGTCTGTTCCCAGCTGATTCTCCATGCTCCTAATGTGTTGGAACCAGAGCCACAGAGGGTCGCTGCGTGATGGGAGAAGGGACAAAGAGAATACATCATTCTACTTATACATGATAGGATTTGTCTGGATAGCATGCACAAGAGTTTTTCACTGTATCTTGGTACATGTGACAATGTAAACCAACACCAAGATAGCAACTAATTCAGAAAACTAATAAAAAAATGTGTTTATCGTCAGAGGAATTGAACACAAAAGATCGGAGGCTTTGCTTCAGTTATAGAGAGCAATTAGAAGACTACTTCATGGGTAATGTATGCAGGAGGGATTATTTAAGGGTTGACATTAATATGTTGGAAACTGCTCAGAGAAATATTATTAAAAATTATACCTGAATGAGTCACTTGCTTTAAGAGGAAAGTTTGGACAGTCTATGTTTGTGTCTGTTTGATATTAGAGGAAATAAATGTGGTTTTACATAAACAGAAGATTTTGCGGGGAGAGGATATGTCTTAACATGGGAGAATATAGACTTGATAGCAGTTTTTCAAAATATGGGTTTTAAAATTAATGACAGAGATGAGGTATTTTCAGTTCTCAGAGGTTCATGAGTCATGCAGTTTTGAGAGCTCCATTTCTCAAAGCCAGTTAGAAGCATACACTTTGCATAATGTTTAAAGTTGAGATGACAGATAAGTAATATGTTAGAGGTGAGGGTTTATCCATTAGTAAAATGGAATGTGTGGTTGAGGTTACATCAGAACAAACATGATTTTATTAAATGGCAGAGTGGACTTGGGAGGCTCCAGTAGTCTACTCCTACTCCTAAACCAGTCCTAAATGTTCAAGGCCCTAATTTTCAAATTGATATTAAGTATCCACTGTATCTGCATCTGGATATTGATGCTTATTGTCTATACCAAACCCACTGCCAACTCCCTCCCACTAGATTTCATTAGATATGATGTCAACGTGAACCATGAACATTCAAAACTTTTACCTATTTCATCTAGAAATAAGACCATAGATGAAAAGAAAATAGACCAACATGTTTTGATATTGTGAGGATGAAACTAGGCTAAGTGGGAACCGTTGGGTCCGATTCTCACATGGAGGGCTTGGTCCCCCAACGCAATGTTCCACCAGTCACCCACAGCCCCAAACATGGCAGGCGCAGCTGACAGTTTCCCGTTGTGATACACCTGATCTTCCCTCCTCCCCACATTGCCCCCCCCCCAATCTGCCACTTGCCCTTCCCCCTCCCCACGCACTCACTCCATCCCCCCTCAACCCCTTCCCCATCCATTCTTAGTGGCTCTCCGGTAGCACAGCCATTCCCGCCTCTTGGGTTCCCATTGTCAAGAGACAGCAGAATATATAATCACAATAAATAATATAACAAAAACTCAGAAAAAAACGCCAAGCAATAACAGGGCAGTAATAATAATAATAATAATAATAATAATAATAATAATAATATAATAATAATAATAATAACAGTAATAATAATAGTCTATTGCAGTTCAGAGCTTATGAGGTTGCAGTGTTTAATAGCCTGATGGCTGTAGGGAAGAAGCTGTTCCTGAACCTGCACGTTACAGTTCTCAGGCTTCTGCACCTTCTTTCTGAAGGCAGTGGCAAGATGAGTGCGTGGCCAGGATGATGAGGGTCTTTGCTGATGTGGGCTGCCTTTTTGAGGCAGCGACTACGATAAATCTCTTAGATGGTGGGGAGGTCAAAGCCGGTGATGGCCTGGGCAGTGTTTACAACTTTCTGCAGTGTTTTCCGCTCCTGGACGTTCAAGTTGCCGAACCAGGCCACGATACAACCAGTCAGTATGCTCTCGGCTGTGCACCTGTAGAAGTTCAAGATAATCCTCTTTGACATACCGAATCTCCGTAATCTTCTCAAGACGTAGAGGCGCTGATGTGCTTTTTTTATGATTGCATCAGAGTCAGGAAAGATCGCCGAAAATATGCACGCCCAGGAATTTGAAGTTTTTGACTCTCCACCATCGTCCCATTGATGTAAACAGGATTATGGTTCCTCAACCTTCCTCTTCCAGAGTCCACAATCAGTTCTTTGGTTTTGCTGATATAGAGTGCCAGGTTGTTGTGCCGGCACCATATGGTCATTGTGACGTAGAACACGCAGGTATTACTGTGCAGGCGCAGCTGACGGTCACGGCAAGTGGAAAAGGGATTTATTAAAGCTTAAAATGATAATAACTCTTAAAATATAACAACAATTTAAACGTTAAAGGTGAGATTTATTCAGTTCAGTTATTTTTTGTTGCGTCTCTTGTTGCGTTCTGCTGCTCACTTCATCTCGATGTATCGTTGCTGTTGATGGAAATAAAAGTCACACCATTTCAATATAGAGTGGTCAAACTTTAACTTGCATAAAATCTGAGAATTTACCTCAGAAGTCATCGTTCTACCAAGCACGTGTTTAATGGCAACATTCTTGATTGATGTTCCATCTTTCAAGTCAAGACTAGTCAAGAGTGTTTTATTGTCATGTGTCCCGGATGGGACAATGAAATTCTTACTTGCTGCAGCACAACAGAATATGTGAATATGTAAACATTGTATATAATGGGGAAAAAAGGAAAACATTCAACAAATAACAAATATAGTGCAAATAACAAATAATACTATAGTCTTTTGCAGTTCAGAGCTCATAGCTTATTCATTGTTTTTGATAGCCTGATGGCTGTGTGGAAGAAGCTGGAGGGGAGGGTGGAGGGGAGGGGGGGGAGGGAATCCCGGCTGCGAATCGCGGGAATATCGGAAGCCGACCACAGAATCGCGGGGAAACCCCGTTTACTCGCCGGCTGGGGGGAAGTCTCAAACCGAGGGAGCATTCAAAGGGGAAATTCCGGATCCCGACACCACATGGATCCCTGCTACAAGGTCCCATAGATGCTGCTGCACCCGCTGAGTTTCGCAAGCATTTTGGGTCGCAACTACAAGAGGAATGCCGACCGCAGGAAGAAGCCTGGCTGCGGGGCGCACGGAACCTCAGAAGCCTGCAGGTAACCTGCCTTTCGGGGCCAGGGGAAGACCGCGGATAACCAGGTCTCCAAAACCACGGGGAAGACCACGGGTACCCGACTTCGGAGACCGCGGGAAGACCGCAGGAACCCAACTTTGGAGGCCACGGGAAGACGGCAGGAACTCGACATTGGAGACCACGGGTAGACCGCAGGAACCCGACTTTGGAGGCCACCGGAAAACCACAGATAAGCCGACTTCAGAGACCACGGGAAACCATGGATAATCCGACCAGAGACCACGGGAAAACCACGGGTAACCCAGCTTCAGGGACTGTGGGAAGTTTAACTGGATGGGGCAATGATACAGTGAAAACTTTGCAAAATAGGCTATCGTCAGTTCCCAGATTATTTACAAAAATGAGTGCTTCGACTGCTCAGAGTTTGAAAAATATTGTTAAGAACTATCTGGATGAGATTAAACGCTGTATTTTTGCTAAGTTAGCTGTATCAGCCACAAAACCCATTTGAGAAATTGGTTTCTCATCTGTCCAGATAAATTTATGTTGATACCAACTGAACTTATTGATGATTGGGATTACCTTTAACTCTATTTAATCGTCTGGGACTCCGCCCTGAGGTAAGGGATTGGAATTAATTGAAGCCCATAACAATACTGATCAAGCAACCTTCTGTTCATCAAGTATAATTGGCTTACAGCTGTGCTATTTAGGCTTTTGCACAATCAGAACTATACAGCATGCAAAAGAAGTAAGCACTCAAGTACCATGTGGTCATTGTTACCAGCTCTATGCTATTCCACTAAATCAGTAAATCTTTAATTAAATTACAAACTGATGCTATTTTTCAGGATGAGAATTTGCGCATGCCATCTAGTTACAGATGTGGATGGTAGAGTTACCAATTCCTCAGTTACATGGTATCAACTACCTATAGACACTGGGTGCATTCTGGGGATTAAAGGTTTATGCAAATATGCCTATCTGCTATACACTTCGGTGGTGCCTAATGTCTGTTTACATTGGTGCAAACAAGTCAAATATGCCTATCAAGTTGATACACTTCGGTGGTGGCAAATGTCTGTTTACATTGGTGCAAACAAGTCAAAACATCCGGTGATAGTTTACTCAAAACTCATTACGGTACACAATATGGATGTTGGATCACAAAGTATTAAAATACATTGTGAACATTAAAGACCAAGAAACTTGCATCCAGGCTCAATCACCAGTGGAAAAGATGTGGCAGATCGGTAGCGTTCGTTACATTCTAGCTGCACTAAGGAGGAATGTTCTTTTATGTTTTCATCTATTTCTGCCTCAACAGACGGGTTTGCAAAATTCAGCAAGTTTCCGCCTCAGGCATTTTTATAGTGCCTGCCGGGCTTAGCCAGCCATGGTTCCCACTGATGTGCGAAATGATAGAACCATATATGGTTATTCTAGACACAAGCATTGGTCTAGCCGTGATGTGGGAAACCGTCCGCAGCATGATATAATCAATTATTTGTATTACAGAAACTGAGAAGACCGTTCCTGCATCTGGGTTGTTAAACCAACCATGAACATGCTTGCTGCCGATGCAGTGATAGCACCAAAAATTATCAATATTTCCTCATAAGGAGATAGGAGTTATTAGTTTTACAATTATATTACATTTTGGCACGGATGACTGACGTCTTGTAGTTCAGGCTTGACAAACCATGATGTCTTAAGTGCCATCTACCATACCTAAGTGCTTCATCATACTGGCTGAAAGGAGTAGAATCCACTCTGGGGGTTCACCCTCTGAGCTCTAGATTATGAAGAAAATCTGCAACTCGAAAAACTCCCAGGCCTAGGGACGCAGAGATATGGGGTGTTAACGTTTTGCTACGTTGCTTCGATGAAGGGCTCCAGCTATATCCATGGCCATGGACTAACTCACTTATTAGTGGTTATGCTCATGGTCCTGCATGCAGCACTACGGGTCTAGTCATTACATAAACGTTGACTGGATAGGATGATTTTATCTGCAGACTAAATAAAACTTGTGTTATGACTTAGTCAAGCAGTATAGACCAGGGGCACCAGATCTCAAACTTGAGTTACGATGAGGGATTACGTGCCCTCCGCTCCTGCCCTGTATCATAAAGGTCAACTGGTATCCTAGTTCTTATCTTACTATGTTTATTTCATCTACTGTTGTCTGTGACTTCACACTGCTGTTTTGAAGAATGTCTCGCATGCGTGCTGGACGGGGTCTTCACGTAATCCCTCATCGTAACTCCTCATAAAATAAAGATCAAACTTCAAACTGGTAAGTTCTCATTTAATCTTACTATTTTGGCTGCCTTTTTGAGGTAGCAACTACCATAGATGCCTTTGTCGGGGAATAATTCTGCAGGATTGTCAAATGCAGAGTAGATTAAATCAATACAATACTCCACTTTTTGCTGATAGAATCAAGCCTTCAATTTCATCGTCTTCATTCTTTACAATCTCACCTTCTCCAACTGTCAATAAAAATTGAGAATAGTCGCCTTCTTCCTCTCTCAATCGCATATTCATCTGCAATTGAAACTTGGTGAAAAGTCTCTACAAGTAGGATTTCTTGATTAAGGAATGTTCAATATCAGTATAATTTCTCCTTTTCACTACAGGAAGAAGTTGTCAAAAATCACCCCAACAAATGGTAAGAATGCCGCCAAAGTTGGTGTCGGTGTCTAAATGTTGAAGAGTTCTGTCCACCGCTTCAAAGCTCTCCTTCCTAATCATTGGGCATTCATCCCAAACAATGTTTCACTTGCCTCATCAAACGGACCATGTTAGTGTTTTTTGCAATGTTACAGAATGTTCTTGGCCACTTGCAAAGGTATAGAGAATGTTCAGTTCTTCCACCAAACTATAATATAGTTGCTATCCCAGAGGATGCTACAGCAATAGTCACCTTGAACTCAAACTTTGGAGAGGATCAAATTGGTGATAAATGTTTTACCCTTTCCTCCTGGTGAATTAATGAAAAACATTGAAGGAAATCTCCTTTTCAAGCAGTTGCACACCTGATCATACACTGCTCTCTGCTCAGCATTCAGCAGAGGCTCATTCTTCTCAACAAATTGCTGTTGGTCAGTTCTTTTGTATTGCAATTCCTGCACCAATTCTGCACTAATTCCTGCCAGCAGGGGAGGATGACAGCTTCAGGCGGAGTTGTCGGGGGCCAGGGGGGGAGCATCCTACTGCCGGGGAGGGGGACTTCTTGTAGCAGGTAGAGGGACATGGCTTCAGGCGGGTGATGTCAGTGGGGACGTCCTGCAGCCAGCAGCGGAGGATGAGCATCCTGCAGCTGGAGGAGGGGGATGGTAGCAGGTGTGGGCTGTCGCTGGAGGGGAGCGTCCTACAGTCAGGAGAGGGGCATGTCTTCAGACGGCGACTGTCGGGGCAGGGAGTGAACTGCAGCCGGGGAGGGGGACGGCTTCGGGCAGGGGCTGTCGGGGGCTGGTGGGAGGAGCATCCTGCAGCTAGGGGAGTGGGACGGCTTCCAATAGGGGGTGTCAAGGGCCAGTGGGGAGGTGTGAGCGACCTGCAGCTGGGGAGGGGCATCCTGCAGCAGTGGGATGGGGGTAGCTTCAGGAGGAGGCTTTCGGAGGACGGGATGGGAGGGCAAAAATCCTGCAGCCAGGGGAGAGGGACAGTTTCATGCATGGGCTGTCTGCGGGAGAGAATCCTGCAGCTGGGGTAGGGGTACGGCTTCAGGCGGGGGTTGTCGGAGCCGGTGGGGGAGGCGGAAGTTTCCGGCAGCTGCGAGAGGATATGGGCTTCAGGCGGGGGCGGTCAGGGTAGGTGGGGGGGAGAGAGTCTTGCAGCAGGGGGAGGGGGGCTGCTTCAGGTGGGGAGTGTCGGTGGGGGGGTGGGACGAGTGTCCTGCAGCTGGTGGAGGGGGACAACTTCAGGCATGGGCTGTCTGACGGGGAGGGTCCTGCAGCTGGCGGGGCGGCATGGCTTCAGGCGGTAGCTGTCAGGGGCCAGTAGGGTGGCAAGTGAGCTGCAGCTGGTGGAGGGGTATCCTGCAGCCATGAGATTGGGACGGCTTCAGGCGGGGGCCGGGGGGGGTGGTGGACAGCTTCAGGCGTGGGCTGTCAATGACCGCTGGGGTGGGCGAGTGACCTGCAGCTGGGGTTGGGCAACCTGCAGCCGAGGGATGGGGACGGCTTCAAGCAGGGGCTGGTGGGTGCCAGGGGAGGCGGGTGAGCTTCCTGCAGCTGGGAAGGGGGACGGTAGCAGGCGGGGGGTGGCAGAGGCTGTCAGGGGGCTGGGGGCTAATGTCCTGAAGCTGGAGGAGAGGGATGGCTTCAGGCGTGGGCTGTCTCGGGGGGAGCCTTCTGCAGCCGGAAAGGGGCACGGCTTCACCCAGGGGCTGGGGGGAGCGTCATACAGCTGGGGAGAGGAACGGCTTCGGCTTCAGGCAGGGGCTGTCAGGGGTCGTGGGGGGGGGGGCGGGGGGGGTCGAGTGAAGGGTGGCTTCATGACGGGTGGCTTCAGGACGGCTTTGGGACTGCTTCTGGACAGCTTCTGGACAGCTTCTGAGCTCAGCCCAGCCTCAGGTGCTTTATTCTTCTCGTCCCAGTGATTGACAGCAGGTGCAGGAAGGGGCTTCACTATCCCGGCGATTGACAGGAGAGAAGACCAATCTGCTGATCTTATGATTTTTAAACCTTCATATCCTTGGTAATATTCCACCAAGCGGAACAAAACTTGATGCGATTGGAGCAAAGGAGAACAGTGAGTAAGGTGAAGAAAAATCGTAGCGCTATCAGGTATCTTTTTTGAGCAAATGTAAAAACAACACCATCCGGTAGGACAAGATGAGAGTTTTAGTTAACTACTAGATTATTTGCTTGTTCGTTATTGAAAACTCAAAGCATTGAAAAAAACATTTGTTTAATAGACAATAGATGCAGGAGTAGACCATTTGGCCCTTCGAGCCAGCACCGCTCATTACATAGTTTAATTACATAGTGTAAATACATTTATAGTCATAAGCAAAAAAATCATGTAAGGACTTTGCAATACTTGTGTCAGTAATGTAAGTACATTTGTTACTAATTTTGCAAATAGTCAAAAGAATAAATTTATTTCTCAGTTTTAGGGAAAGGGAGAAAAAAAAACAAATAGATGGAAACTATCTTGTTGATCACCTTTATGTGTAAATTATTATAGTTATCATCTGAATGTAACTCTGTAATAGTTGAAATGAGTTCCAGGTCATTATGTAGAATTATTATATCTAAATTGCCTTTGACGGTCGACCTCATCTGGCTGGCATACATGTACTATCTGGTAAATCCACAAAAAAAATAAAGTGGTGTTTTGGGTATTGACTGTATGAACACTTTTGAGGTGGGGCTAACAAACTAGGAGGTAACTTTCAGATTCTGACAAATATCCACAGGAGGTAAGGCGAACAAATTGCAGCCCCGCTGAAACGTTTCATTTTCATTGACTGCATTTTTTATTGCAAGGTGAGGCAACATTATCTCAGAGTAAAACAGGTTCATAGGACTGCCAGTGGATGATAAGAATTAGGTTTCACCATTTTATCCATTAAATATAATTATTAACAAGCATTATTGCTAACCTCTAGATTATGTTAATACTTAACCTCCTATTTCATACTGCTGTATAGATAATAATTTAAAGAATATTGAACTGGTAACATAATATTAAAACCAACATAGTAACATATTTTGTTCAGACTATTAAAACCATGAATAAAAAATGCAGGATTTGAGATGTTACACATAATACACCAAGTGTAATTACACCAACGACTTGTGCAGCTCCATCATATAATTTCAACCTTTGTACTCAATACCCTTATCAATTAAGCCAAGCATGCCAAAGGCCTTCTTCACCACACTGTCTACTTGGCTTGTTACTTTCAGGGAGCCATGCAATGATACTCCCAGATCTCTGTTCTGCAACACTCTCCAGCTCTCTACCATTTATTTTTTTTTAAATCCTGCCCTGGTTTGACGTAATGAAGTGCAACACCTTACTTTTGTCAGAGATAAATTCCATTTGCTTTTCTTTGGCGCATCTTTCCAAATTATCTAGATCTTGTTGTAAAGTTACATATCCTTCCACACTCTCCATTCTATTATCACTTTTTGAATCACCTGCTAATTTACCAACAATTTTCACTACATTGTCATTCCAAATTACTAATGTAGATAAAATATAACAGTGTGCGTGGTGCCTGTCATACAGCAGCACACCTCCTACTCTCTCGGCCTCCGACCATGGCCTTGATCGCATCTCAGCCCGTCGGTGAACCCCTCTCATCAAGAACTAACTTATGGCTTACCGGTGCCTACCTTTATACGGGCAGAAAGCAGTTATTAAAATGACCGCCGGTAAGTCTTGGCCAATAGCGCTGCTTCCAAATTCAAACTACAAACAAAGGCAGGGGGCTGCATCCGAGTAAGGCAACCCCACATCCCTTTGGAAACAAAGCACTAACAGCTGCAGACTGGCACATAAAGCAATGCATATAGCGTTCGAAACTTGGCGCGCAAAGCAATACACACAGCGCTACAGACTTGGCGCCCATATCATCTATGCATCCAAGGCCTCAACTGTATCACTAATCTCCGTGGTGCCACCAGGTGTGCGATACTGCTTGGTGCGAATCACCCTTGTGGGTGGCGGGACGACCAATGGTTTCCACTTGGCCTGTCCCACCACACAGTGGCTTGGGCAACGCCAAAGGTGAATGTCCCCCTGCTGGTTTGGAAGGACCGGCCTCGCAAAACTTTCATTCCAATTATGCACTCGGGGGAGGGAATAATGAGGGCCGAAGTAGTCACAGGGGGCTCGCTTCCAATCGACATGGGAAGGGCGGTTTGGCAGGTGGGGCTGAGGGTGCCCTCGAGCCCCTCCACCAGCACCCTTGGGCCGTGTATCTTCCCGGGAACCCTGGGACTATGGTATGTTCTGCCCCAGTGTCCACTAGGGCCAACCAGTGTTGCGCATTCCCGCCTGCCCCAATGTACTGCAACGGGTACGTATGGCCTCGGGCCTCCCTACCGGGAAAGGACTGCCGATTATATCCACCAGGGGACTTGGCCACACCCCTATGGGAGCGGGACAGTGGGTCTTCATTCCTCAGCTCCTCTCCCTGTGGATGCGACCCAATGGGTATCGTGACCGACTGTCTGTAGGGTGTCAGGGAGAGGGTCGAGAGAAGACCTCCATCCCTCTTTCCAGGTAATGTTGGTACCTTTCTCCCCAGACTCACTCGTCCTCCCCTGACAGTGATCTTTCCACAAAGCATAGATGGCGGGAGTGGGTATCCCATCCACCCACTCCTTAGGGACCGCGGGTCTCAACAAAGCTATAAACATCACTGTGGCGGATGTTTATGTTAAAATGCATTTTGCGTGTTCCGTGGGTTTTTATTGGTATGATTAACTTGGCAAATTAAATTCCTCATATGTTGCCAAACATACTTGGCTAATAAAGTATTATTGTATTTTGTATTGTATTGTATTGTATAGTCAAAGTCAAACATCAGGTGAGCTTGCTTGACATTTTGGATCAGATGAAACTGGACCTAATCTACTGCTTGGACATATCACCCATAGCACCCGCTCTCCCTTCCAAATCACCTCTCCTACCAGTGCAGAGGGCTCAACAGACAAATCCTTGGCACATGTGAGACAGCCCATGAGATAGAATGGGCTCTGAGTGATGTGTAGTCCTCTGGGAGCTTATTGTGGTTTTTCATTAATCTGAATACTCTGACAGCCTTTAAAAGCCCATTGCTCACACCATTGATTTGAATGTCAGTCATTAAAAATAAATTGCAAAGCCATTTAAAAAATAAGAAAGTGCATTTAATAAATAAACCTTAAAATACTAAACCCTAAAATATTAATATTACTAAATAATTAGAAAAATTGAACTAAAATATCTTTGCTGTGAAATTAAAGCATGAAATGCAAACATTCAACTAGCCTCTGTCAGAGAGATATGTAGGAGCATTAGTTATCCTCCGGTCTGTGCATTACAAAGATGCTAAATTCTCCATCTATGCCCCAGCTATCTCTTCGATTGCTTCCCATGGTTGTTGGGATATAACTCATCCGGGCCTTGGGACTCATCAATCACTATATGTCCTATGACATTTTATCCTCCTCCTTCTCAGTGCTGACTTGCTCCAAATTATCCACATAGCTCTCCCTCAACTTACAATTTTCCAAAGAACATAAAAGTGCTGGAGATCTGAAGAGGGGTCCTGACCCGAAAGGTCACCTGTCCATGTCCTCCAGAGATGCTGCCTGACCTATTGAATGACTCCAGCATCTGCAGCTCCATGTGTCTCTGTCACTATTTTCCATGCCCTTCTTGGTGACATATTCATTTGGGACCTCGCCCACCTTACCTGGCTCCATGCATAGATTAGCACCTTAATTCTTTAGGAGACCCACTCTTTCTCTGGTTATCCACTTGCCCCTGATATAATTATATAATGTTTTGGAATTCTCCCTGTTTTTACTTGCCAATTATATTTCCTGGCACCCTTTTACTTTCCTAATTTGTTTCTTAAGTTCCCTTCTACACACTATACTTCTCAAGAGTCTCCTGGAACACAGTGTCTATTTCTGCTATGTTTTGCTTTTGTTTTCCTGGTAAAGAAATTAATATCCTTTGTATTCCTCAATGCGTTTTACACACGCGTTGATAAGGAGAACACTGATGTGCCTTCTCCAGCCCCAATTCACTGTGATGGTATTTCAGTCTCAGTCACAGATGCCCTCGAAAAGCATCTGGACCTAATGGTATACCAGGCCGTGTTCTAAAAAGCTGTGCGGACCTACTGGCTAGAGTTTTTGCGGACATTTTCAACCTCTCACTTCTGAGGTCTGAGGTTCCCACCTGCTTTAAAAGGGCATCTTCTCGGTACCCAAGAAGATCAAGGTGATGTGTCTCAACGACTATCGACCAGTGGCACTAACGTCGGTGGCGATGAAGTGCTTTGAGAGACTGATCATGGCGCAAATCAACTACTTCCTCGACAAAAACCTGAACCCACTGCAGTTCGCTTACCACCACAACAGATCAACGGTGGATGCGATCTCGCTGGCTCTCCACTCCGCTCTGGACCACTTGGACAACAAAAACTCATATGTCAGGCTGTTATTTATTGATTACAGCTCGGCATTTATTACAATCATTCCCTCCAAGCTAGTTAGTAAGCTCTCAGATCAGGGTCTCTGTGCATCCCTCTGCAATTGGATCCTCAACCTCCTCATTCAAAGACTACAGACTGTTCATATTGGTGGAAATGTGTCAGCCTCAATAACATTCAGCACGGGAGCACGTCAAGGCTGCATGCTCAGTTGTAATTACTCTATATTCATGACTGCGTAGCCAGTCATAGTGCGAATTTCATCATCAAGTTCGCTGACGACACTGTTGTGGGACGTATCACTGATGGGGACGAGTCAGAGTATAGAAGTGAGATCGACCGACTGACCAAATGGTGCCAGCACAATAATCTGGCCTTCAACACCAGCAAATCCAAGGAACTGAATGTGGACTTTGGAAGGAGTAGGATGGGGACCCACAGTCCCGTTTATATCAATGGGTCAATGGTGGAGAGGGTCAAGAGCTTCGATTTCCTGGGCATGCATATTTTTGAAGATCTCACCTGGTCCGAGAACACTGATGCAATTATTAAGAAAGCACATCAGCGATTCTACTTCCTGAGAAGATTACGGAGGGTCGGTATGTAACGGAGGAATCTCTCTAACTTCTGCAGGTGCACAGTAGAGAGCATGCTGACCGGTTGCATCGTGGCTTGGTTCGGCAACTTGAGCCCCCAGGAGCGGAAAAAACTATAAAAAAGTAGTATACACTGCCCAGTCCATCATCGGCTCTGACCTCCCTACCATCGAGGGGATCAATCACAGTTGCTGCCTGAAAAAGGCTGGCAGCATCATCAAGGACCCACACCATCCTGGCCACACACTCATCTCCCCGCTACCTTCAGGTAGAAGGTACAGGAGCCTTAAGACTGCAACGTCCAGGTTCAGAAATAGCCACTTCCCCACAGCCATCAGATTATTAAACTCAACTGAAACAAATCTCTGAACGCTAATAGACCATTATCTGCTTATTTGCACTGTATCTGCTTATTTATTGATGTGTGTATATATTATATAATGCTGTAAAGACACACTGATATGATATGTTCTGTATTTGTGCCTACTATGTTCCGTTGTGCTGATGCAAAGCAAGAATTTCATTGTCCTATCAGGGACATATGACAATAAACTCTCTTGACTTGACTCTTGACTTTTCCAAGATTCATTAATCTCGTCATCTTTGCTTTTCACCCTTACAGAAACATGCTGGCTCTGAATTCCTGAGCTCATTTTAACAACAAAAGAAACACTAGTCAGCTTTCATTTTGACCATAAGAATCTGCTCCCATGTTCAAATTGCAGGAATGCGTTTAATTTCATTAATGTACAGCTCTTGTGAAAATCCAGTCATCTTTTCCTGCACATAGATGTCTGTTGGCTTGATACTCTCATCATGTGATAATCCACATGCTGGCCTTTGTGACTGAAATCCAAGTATCAGATGCAGCTTGTTGATCCCAGCTATACTCTGATGTCATGACCTAAGAATCCAGTAGGGCTTCTGCCAACAGGAAGGCAATAGATATAATGAGGCCCATGAGTCATTATCAGAGTGACTGACCTCTTCTTCTTCACACTCTTATATCATCTTAACCATGGATGTCCAGTCACTCTACACCTACAGGAGGGTCTCAAAGCCCTCTGGTTCTTCCTCGACCGGTTAACCAACCAATACCCATGCACTGATACTCATCTCCGCCTAGTGGAGTCAGTCCTTACCCTCAATAACTTCTCATTTGACTCCTCCCATTTCCTCCAAATACAAGGCGTAGCTATGGGCATGCACATGGGCCCCAGCTATGCCTGACTCTTTGTAGGATACGTTGAACAATCCTTGTTCGAGGCATACCAGGGCCCCATCCCCGATCTCTATTTCCGCTACATCGATGACTGTTTTGGTGCTACCTCCTGCACCCTCACACAACTGACTGACTTAATCTGCTTCACCAATAACTTCCATCCGGCACTCAAATACCCCTGGACCATTAGTACAAACCCTTCACCTTTTATGTGATGGTAGGAACCATACTTATCTGTCTTCACTGTTGTTTAGTGGTGTGTTAATTTCTTCGGTTTCTGGTTCCTTGTCTGTAGGGATGGTGTTGTTGGGGGGTGGCGCATTTTGCATGGGGCCCGCTCTGGACCCTGGCCTGAAAGGGCTTGCGGGGGTTGGCATGCAGGCCCCAAGCTTTCACCAGTACTATTAAGTACGCGCCTTCTGGTGGATGCGTGGAGGTACTGCTGTCTGGTTTTTGTGTGGTGCTCATTCCAGGCCCTGCCCTCTTGATGTCGAATATTTTGGATACTTCGTCCAGTTTCTTAGGCTTGGTTTGGTAACTTAGCCAGATAGCAGGATCTGTGGTTGTGAGGTCAGCATTCTCACAGTCCTGTGAATTTTTTAGGTTGAGGGCAGGTTTTATAACTTCCTTCGAGAAGTTGCAGAGCATACTATGAACAGTAGGGTCAGGTGTTTTGCCATACTACCCTGCCTCTCTGGAATGAGCATGCGAAAATGATAGCCGACGTCAGGGGTATCAAATGCAATTTAAGATATTTGGGTTTTAAAAGCTATGCTCAATGTACCCCCCAATAATGGTGGGCACTTTGAGTAAATGCAATTTAGGGGAGGCGTAATGAAATCCAACGCCTCATGACTACCTGTCTTGGAGAGGTTTTTTGAAAAGAACAGGTAGTAAGCTGGCCGTCAGTTGAGACTGAAAAGCCATCTCGCTAGTGGTGGAGCCACAAAGCGGCCACACCCGGCAGCTCTTCCTGATCCTGTGCCTCAAGCATACTCCCGATGTTGTTCAGCCAGTTCTTGACCAGCCCTAGCCCTGGTCACCATCGATCCCTCGATAAAGGAAATGGCCAGTGCTGTAGTGCACTGGAGTGGGAGTGTTGTACTCCCTTGGCGAGCTTGCCCCTGCTCCTGAGGCAAGTCTCACTGGAGTTTTTGACTCCATGACCTTACTCTAGGCTTGGAGAACAGACACTTACTTGCTCTCGGGCAGTAGTTTGAAGTGCTGATTCCATCTTCCGTGTCTGTCTCCAGCCCGAGGTTTGGTTCTGACTTTGCTGCTAGAGGCTGCCTGCCGTTTTCGGGCGGCATTTCTGCGGTTCTCGGGCGGCGAGTCTCCTTGTCGGGAATATGCAGGGGTTACCGGCCGTATTTTTAAGTTTCCCTCCAGTTCGCTGCTGTTGGTCAGACAGCTGTTAGCGGACTCGGCATCGGCTCAGTACCCTGACTGTGGACCACAACGTGTGCGGTCCAGGTGCCGCCTCTCCCCCCTCCACTGACGGAACGTTCCTTCCCTGTAGTCGAGCGGGGGCCGCTTCCCTCTGTTCTGCTTTGCTGTCTCCAGTTCCCCTGGAGCAACAAAGTAGGTATGTTACAAAACCTACCTGAATCGTGGTTGAGCATCTGCCCTACCCCGTGTGCGCGATTTTGGCGCTGTTTAGAGGGGGCGGGTTTAAAACGCGATTTTTACTAGGCTGTTGCAATCGAAAATGTTCAGCCTAGTAAATCATTAACGGAAAATCGCTGAAAGACCCCGTCGCAAAAGGTATTATTAGTTTTTATGGCCTTGTATAATAGTTATAGTAGTTTAAAAATCACTCTCTCAACCCGCAACCTCTCGCAGCCCCATGGTTTTATAAAGCAAACAATTAAAGGTATGTACCTTATTTTTACATTAAATGGGGCTTGTAAATAACCCTGTATATGAAAGTTTTCTATAGCGAGTAGCTCATTTTGGGCTCTTTATACCCCGCAGTATTTTTCTGGGCACTTGAGGGCACAAATCCAGTGCAATGTGAACGTTCTAAACCAGCGCGTTCACAGGAACCCACTAGAAAGCTGATTTAAATTGACTTTAATTTACAGCAATTGAACACTAAATTCCTTCCATTTGGCCTATAAATTAATGTAAATGAGATTTAAAAATCATGTTTTATTGTGAATTATTTGTGAATATTATTTGGACACTTGGGCTATTTAAAAATGTTAATCATTTATTAAGAAATGGATAGATGTTTAGATCTAGTAATTGAAGTTTGAAATTAGCTACAATTGGGTAACTAACTAATTATATGCTTTAATTTCAGGTCATCCAAGTAAGATTATTTTATATTTGTTTCAGAATGCTTCAATCTATGATAACTGAAAATTTCATTCAGTTCTCTTAATTTTTAAGAGAAGGTTATGGGCTTTTGACTGTCCACGATCACAGCTTTTTTGTTATGTCCATAGAAAATCAATAGGGAACTAGATGCTAATTTCCGAGTATGAAAATGGCCATAACTTATTTATTACTTGAGATATGAAAGTGAATTAGGTGTCAAATTAAACTTATTGTTATGCTTTATCTGATGGAATAAATTGCAGACTTGAATTTTTAAATCTCAAAATTTTGTAACATTGCTAAACAAAGAGGGGCAAAGTAGTGAATTTGAACCTGTGGGTAAGTACTTACCTATCGGTCCATTCCTTCAGGTTTGTAGCGGGAGCGCCTGTACTCCCGTTTGTCGCTGTTACATCTGCGTGAACGCTATGTCGTGCATGCATGCTGGACGGGTTCTTCACGTAGTCACTCACATGACTCCAAAGTAAAATTAGTTTGTGAGTTAACTCCTCGCATATGTTTTAGTGTCTCTCTTGTGCCTCACTGCTTTTCTCAGTACTTCCAAGGGACATGCCTGAGTAACAGTTGGACCAAATTAGATGAATCTCTTGTCTACATCTTTCCTGTTTACATTGAGTGGGGACATTGTAAAAGGGTACTGCGACTATTTAAATAGCTATGTTTGTGTTTTAAACATCTTGCTCGGTATTGCATACTTCCAGATTCTCCCTAGAATGTAAAATAGAGGTAATTTACTAGAATGTTGCCTGGGTTTCAATAACTAAGTTACAGAGATAGGTTGAATAATTTAGGTCTTTATTCTCTGGAGCGCAGAAGGTTAAGGGGGGACTTGATAGAGGTCTTTAAAATGATGAGAGCGATAGACAGAGTTGATGTGGACAAGCTTTTCCCTTTGAGAATAGGGAAGATTCAAACAAGAGGACATGACTTCAGAATTAAGGGACAGACGTTTAGAGGTAACATGTGGGGGAACTTCTTTACTCAGAGAGTGGTAGCGGTGTGGAATGAGCTTCCAGTGGAAGTGGTGGTGGCAGGTTCGTTGGTAACATTTAAAAATAAATTGGGTAAAAAAATAAATAAATAAAAATCACTTCTATGGCCGCTTCGACAGGGACAATCTAGAGACAGCCATCAAGGCTGTTCTACCTGCCGATCACCAACCCCTCACACTCACCCCCTACGACGTGTACGTGGCACTGAGTAGGACTAATGCACGTAAGGCTGCTGGCCCTGACGGCATCCCCGGGCGCGTGCTCAGGGCCTGTGCTGCGCAGCTGACAGACGTCTGGACTGACATCTTCAACCTGTCACTTGCCCAAGCAGTTGTCCCCACTTGCCTTAAAACCACCTTCATCGTGCCAGTGCCAAAACACTCCACTGCGGCAAGCCTCAACGACTTCCGCCCAGTTGCACTTACCCCCATCATCACCAAGTGCTTCGAGAGGCTGGTCCTGGCACACCTCAAAAGCTGCCTACCCTCCAAACTGGATCCCTATCAGTTTGCCTACCGCAAGAACAGGAGTACGGAGGATGCCATCTCAACGGCACGTCACTCCGCCCTCTCCCACCTCGACAACAGAGACACTTACGTAAGAATGCTGTTCATCGATTACAGCTCAGCATCCAACACCATTATACCATCAAAACTGATCACCAAACTCGGTAACCTGGGCATCGACCCCTCCCTCTGCAACTGGATACTGGACTTTCTAACCAACAGACCGCAGTCTGTGAGGTTAGACAAGCACAACTCTTCAACCCTCACCCTGAACACCGGCGTTCCACAGGGCTGTGTGCTGAGCCCCCTCCTCTACTCCCTCTTCACCTATGACTGCACACCTGTACATGGTACTAACACCATCATCAAGTATGCAGATGATACAACGGTGATTGGCCTCATCAGCAACAACGATGAGCTGGCCTACAGGGAGGAGGTCCAGCACTTAGCAGCATGGTGCGCTGACAACAACCTGGCCCTTAACTCCAAGAAGACCAAGGAGCTCATTGTAGACTTCAGGAAGTCCAGAGGCGGCACGCACACCCCCATCCACATTAACGGGACAGAGGTGGAACGTGTTTCTAGCTTCAGGTTCCTGGGAGTCAACATCTCCGATGACCTCTCTTGGACCCACAATACCTCTACTCTGATCAAGAAGGCTCATCAGCGTCTCTTCTTCCTGAGGAGACTGAAGAAGGTCCATCTGTCTCCTCAGATCCTGGTGAACTTCTACCGCTGCACCATCGAGAGCATCCTTACCAACTGCATCACAGTATGGTATGGCAACTGCTCTGTCTCCGACCGGAAGGCATTGCAGAGGGTGGTGAAAATTGCCCAACGCATCACCGGTTCCTCGCTCCCCTCCATTGAGTCTGTCCAAAGCAAGTGCTGTTTGCGGAGGGCGCTCAGCATCGCCAAGGACTGCTCTCACCCCAACCATGGACTGTTTACCCTCCTACCATCCAGGAGGCGCTACAGGTCTCTCCATTGCCGAACCAGCAGGTCGAGGAACAGCTTCTTTCCGGCGGCTGTCACTCTAGTCAACAACATACCTCGGTGACTGCCAATCAACACCCCCCCTTATTATTATTTATTCAAATCGTTTGCTATGTCGCTCTTCAAGGGAGATGCTAAATGCATTTCGTTGTCTCTGTACTGTACACTAACAATGACAATTAAAATTGAATCTGAATCTGAATCTAAATTGGACAGGCATATGGATGAGAAGGGAATGGAGGGTTATGTTATGAGTGCAGGCAGGTGGGACTAAGGGAAAAAAGTTGTTTGACACAGACTTGTAGGGCCGTGATGGCCTGTTTCCGTGCTGTAATTGTTATATGGTTATATATGGTTAACTATGAATAAGTATATTTCAAACCTGAATATTTTGTCAGGGAAGTCCATTAATTGTAGGCAGTGGAAGCTCAAAGGCCAGTGTACTCACATATTTAACCTAGAATATACTGAGTGAGAGATGGATCGTTCAAAATATATTTTACTTAAAATATATGCAAGTATATAATTAATTCAACAGAAGTTATCAAAGGAATATCACCTCAGAATGATCAAATTATTTTCTTTTTTTGGTTTCCATTTGCTTCAGTGAAGCCTTTATGGGATAATTTTCCACATTAAAAGATGTATGAATGCAGATTGTTATTGTAATTATCATCTTTCCATCAAATAATTTTCAAGATAGAAATAACTTCAAATAGTTATCAGCTTAATCCAGTGCAGCTACTTTAACATTTGACATTGTATGAATGTGAATGCAATGAAAAAAAAATCAGCACAAACTGAAGTCAACCCCTTCCTTAAGTGGAATTTTTGAGCGATAACCTTTTCTGCTGTGTTTTGGAGTGCATAATTGACCTGTCGTCCAACAATGACAGAATACCAATGAAGGAACCATTTTAACTCTCTAAGTGGCAGTTATATTTATGGTGCCATTGTTCTGTATGTTTTCTTCAGATAAACAAGCAGTATGTATGCCAAACACAATATATATGGAAACAAATCAATCACCATTTTTTTTGATCTGATCTCTTATGCAAAGCTGTAAACAAATACATGGACTTGTTTTTTGTTTGGAGTTGTCATCTACAGATGGAAGTCATACCAAGGTCTTATGATCCTTTGACTTTTTTTCCAGGAGGTATAATGAAACAAAAAAGAGGTTTGAGCAATTTTTATACCACACTGACATAGTATCCTTGTGATTAGTGAATTTATTGTAATGCAAAATTACGATGTCTTTTTACCATTGTATATTTATATACCAGTCGTTGTGGTGGTCCATTTGGTTTACAATATTTGCAATTTTACTTGAGATTTACTCATATCTTGGTGCAACTTGACTGCATATTCTTAAGGGATAGAGGTTGCTTCCAATCATTTGTTATTTCCATCTGACTTTGCAGGGGATTACAGTCGGCATTATTTTCCATGTTCTTTCTATTTTTGTCCTTAAAAAAATATTTTTAATAGTAACATTTGCGATGAACAGTGATGATTACATCAGTGAGAAATTATTGTCTTGAAAAAATTACTTAGCTTGACAGCATGTGGGAGCTGAATTGACAAGCACAGGTGAAGCTGACTCATTTTTCTGCTATTGTTAATTTTGCTCTCCTGAAGTCAGATTTAGTGTAACCAATTTTGCTGTCCTTGAAACCAACAGGAGGTGTAAGTAGCAGCTGCCCGAGACCAGGACTATTGAATTATTTTGTGTTCCTGATATAAGCCAATTACAATATTGTAAATAAGCCAGTGGATTCACTTGTTGAGAACAGAAAACTGCAAGTAGTCTGATGGGGCAGTACAATTTTCAGCAGCTTTGTTAACATATCACCCAACTGTCAGGCTGTTGGCACTATGTACTGATTTAAGCTAGTTAAATGTTTGTACTGCTTATTGGCTTATTTACGAATGTCTCCTTTATGCTGAATTGAATGAGCCAAAAATAAAATAATTCAGGCTTGTGGTGATCTTTGCTGCAGCAGGCAGTGTGGCATTTGCCCTGCAGGTTAACTCTAGGCGGCCTGAAGCATTTAATCCAAATGGGTCACTGCCTTCTTGGTAAACCATGAGCCTCAATTTAATAACTAGTCCAGGGGTGGGTGGGCGTAGAGCTTAAGAGTCTGGGGAAAATATTGCAGGCAGTGAATTGGATCAGCATGTACACATTTTAACTTAAACTTTTCAGACTGCCAGCTCTCTATCCAGCCACATCCAACTATTCAACACATGACTTTGCTTCCACTCCACCTGTCCCATTCCCAAGTCCCTTTCTTCTTCCACACCTCCCCATCTGCTCTTCTCCCAACCCTGCCTATTCCAGATCACCCATTTTTCTCTTGCCCACAACCCCACCCACATTCCCTTATACCCACCACCCCTCCCTCTGGTCCTACACGCCTCTCCACATCATCCTTTCTAATCAGATTCCATGAATTTGACCCGCTTGTCTTCTCCACTTATCACCTTCAGGCTTGATGACTCTCTCTGTACCTCTCTCTCCCACCTGCGTCATCAGTTGTTACAACTGTCACTTGTTATGTTCTTGCCCCACTCCTTCATCTCATCTCTTTCAACCAGCTATGTCCCCTCTACTCAGCCTGAAGAAATCATTTATATTTTCCTCCACAGATCCACCTATTGAGTTCCTCTAGCAGTGTATTCTTTACTCAACTATTCACATGAAAAATCTGGCCTTGAAATTCTGCAGACAACTGCCCAAGAGAACAATCCATGGATTCCTTTGACAGAAGATTTACAATGACTAATCAACCTACCAAACCACATGTCTTTCGGATGTAGGAAGAAACTGAATTGCTGGGGAGAAACTGGAGAGCTGTCGGAAGAATTTGAAATTTGCACGGTGACCAAGTACCGCACAAGTACCACACTGACAGCTCCATAGGGACGTGATATTGCTGATGTTGGGATCTTGAGAAAAACACAAAATGCTGGAGGAAAAGATAGAGAAGACACAAGTACCTTTAGATGCTGGAATCTTGAGGGGAAAAGTAAAGTTCTGGAGTAACAAATCAGCCAGCATTTCTAAAGAACATGAACAGGTAATGTTTTGGATAAGAACCTTTCTTCAGGCTGATTGTACGGGAGGGGGGGGGATAGTTGGAAGGGAGGTGGGGGGTAGGACAAAGCCAGGCAGGTGGATACTGGTGAGGGGGGTTGGTTAGCAAATGGGTGGACAAAGGCTGTGAGTAAGGAGAGAAGATGTTTATATTGAAAGGGCAAAGGAAGGGATATAGGTGGAAAGCTAAAGATAGGATAGCGATAGAAATGAGTGCACATCCAGATGAGGGTACATGGAAGAGAGGGGGAGAGAGAAAAGAAGGGGCAGAGGTTTGTAGATTAGTTACTTAAATTGGAAAATTCAATGTTCAATAGCACAAAGAAGTGCAATGTTCACAGTTCCTTGTCACAATGTTCTTACTGTTGAGTTGTAAGCAGCCCAAGTGGAATATAAGGTGCTGTTCCTCTAGTTTACGTGTAGCCGCACTATCCCTGATACATTGGGGGAAGCTGAATTGTGGGACAGAGAGAAGACACAGATGAGGGGTCAATCTATGACAGAGGAGATGAGGTGGTTGGGTGTGGAAGGGGGCCATGTTTATAAATGAAAGATTACATTTCAAATGTCCAAGAATTGAGAGTGCTGGAGGAACTTAGCAGGTCTGGCAGCATCTGTGGAGGGAAATGGACATACAACATTTTGGGTTAGGACCCTTTTTCAGATTGATGCAGTAGAGCAGAGAAAGCTGGTAAGGAGAGATGAGGGAAAGGGATATGGAAATAAATGTCAAGTGATGGTATGATTCAGGTAATGAGGTCAATTGGGAGATGGTTTGAGATACAGTAGCAACAAAGGCTCAAGGCAAAATAGAGTGAGAAGGGTAAAGTTGGGTGTGGAATCAGAGAAGAAAGCAAGAGGAAGGGTGAAATGGAAGGAGAAATAGTGAGTGAAAGTGAATGAAATGGGGAGGAAAATGGGAGACTTGGAATGGGTGATCAACAGGTGGAGGAGGCCAAATGACCTGGGTAACAGTACTGGTGGGGTCAAGTTGTGCACATGTGGTGGTGGAGGGTGAACAAGGTTAATGAGGAGTCATGGAGGTTTACTTGTAACTGGAGAATTTAATGTTCATGCTGTGGGTTAGCAGACTTGGTCACCTGGTACACTGGAGCTGTGAGGTAGCAAATCTACTTTTCTGTGTCACGTGAATTTGAGGAAGATTATCTTGTATAACTCTGCCTTAATTATTTTTCCCATGATTGCATCAATGGAAGTAATGATGAGGAAAATGTAACCGAGGGTTCACCGAATGAAGAAATCATGATGGCATTCAGTAGATGGACCAGATGTGACATTAAGCATGAGCTGATCATGTGAACTCAGCTATTATTTCTGAATATGGAATGAGTGGAACATTTTCCAGGCGCTAATTATTTTGCCAAGGTCCCAGTTGAGCGCCTAGAATAGTATGGAGATGTGTGTGCAATGCTTTTAGTGGCAGGATCAGAGGCCAGTGGTGGTGAGTCTGCAATGTGAGCATTGTGAAAGTTTGAGGTATTTGAGAGTACATGCTTGTTTGGCACAATCTGTAAAGAATCAGAGGACAACGTTGAAAATAATTTTAAATTGCCTATCTTTGGCTAAATATAATGCTGAAAGTATGCAATTTCTAATCTTTATTAAGCCAGAAGTTATAGGAACATTTCATGTGGAGTCTGGTGGGTGAGAAATGTCATCGTAAGGTTGTTTAACGGATTGGACCTAATGTTCAAGAGATCATGTTCGAGACTGTTCAAGACATGAAGTACTATTACTCAAGGCATGTTGCAAGATAGCAGCAGAGGCCAAGCCCAAAGAGACGGCTCAGATATTGTGGTCATTGTTTTTCTTGAAGCTTATCCATGTATATGAGGCTGGGCTTTTGACAGATAACTAGTAGATCTTTTGAATGCAAAATATGCTATTGTTGCATTCAAGTGAATTTTAAAGAAGGAAATCCTAATTGTGGGTGATATGGAAGCTACAACGTTCTTGAATACCCCTACGTGTAGCCCAGTATAATAGGTAGGATAGGCGAGGATGTATCACATTGGGGTGCAACTCCCTAAAATGTCATGGCCAATATAGTTTAGATGGAAGGGACAATTGATGGAACTATATGAGGTACTAGACTAAGTGGGTCCCAGCATCATACGGGAGGGCTGGTCACCAACGCAATATTCCACCTCTCCACCAATTCCAATACTGCTCACCAGGGGAGGGGGGGGGAGGCGCTGTCTGTTGCACTAGAATGGGTGTTGCGGGGTGAAGGTACTGGTTTCCAGAGGGCTAGTATAGACATTGTGGGCCGTGTGGATAGTTGGGCAGGCATCCAACTGTTGCAATGATTTTAAAAGTTAAGCCGAGGCAAACAATTGGGCTGCAGCCACCCGACAACCAAAATTCATTTTTTGACCACAAACTTGTTAAAAAAAAAGGCGAGGCAAATAATTGGGCTGCAGACACCCAACAACCAAAATTCATTTTGTGAACACTGACTTGTTAAAAAAAAAAGGCGAGGCAAGCAATTGGGCTGCAGACACCCGACAACCAAAATTCATTTTGCGAACACTGACTTGTTAAAAAAAATGCGAGGCAAATAATTGGGTTGCAGACACCTGACAAACAAAATTCATTTTGTGAACACAATCTTTTTAAAAAGGGCTGCAGTCGCTTTACAGCCGTATCGAGGGGATTCACCGTGGAGTAGACGTGCGTTCAGTGTTATTCGCAGCTCAGTCTCTGCCAGACCCTCTTGCTTCTTGGGTCTGGCAGAGACTGAGTGAGGCACGACACTTCCTGGTTTTATAGTCCCTGCCCTGCCGCCGGGGGCAGCAGAGAGAATGGGGAATTTTGTAAAAACATTAATATCTCTCTCATTTTTCATCGACAGAAAAAATCCTCCACACTCATATGGCGGAGGGGGGCTCTGAGCGAGGTGGCCAAAAATGACGGCCGTAGGTGGCGACGTTCTCTCGGAAATCGCAGCACAGTCAGCCAAAAGTGGTCAAGATCAGAGATTTAGTAATATAGATTGTGCACATAGGAATAGGGGAAAAAAAGTTGGACACAAGGAAAATTTAGCAGTACTTTTGCATATCTATGCAGTGATAAGACAGTAAGTCCACCAAGTTGATAGAGGCAACAACAGTAAATATGCAATTCATAACTGTGGCAAACCAATCTGCTTTAAGCCAGAATGTGCAAGTAAAATAACTCAAACTGTTTGAGTCAGAAAGTTAGACATACTGGTGGTAAACTGAATGATTTGGTCTCTGAAAGAAGCAAATGGGTCCGATTGCGTACCTTAATGACTGGCCACGACTGTGCACCAGTGATCACAGGACAAGACTAGGTAAAATCAATTAGATACATGATTTGTATGTTTGAAAGGAATAAAGCACTGAGCAACTCATACTTTAGGAGACATTGGCCCCCTCCTGAGAAAAATACTATTTAAGTAGAATTGGGAGGCACCTAGGGAAATCTGTTATCAACAGAGGAAGGTTGTAGTCTACAGTAAACATAGAAACATAAACACATAGAAAATAGGTGCAGGAACAGGCCATTCGGCATCGCCATTCAATATGATTATGGCTGATCATCCAACTCAGTATCCTGTACCTGCCTTCTCTCCATACCCCCTGACCCCTTTAGCCACAAGGGCCACATTTAACTCTCTCTTAACTATAGCCAATTACTTAAATATGACCTCAATTACTTTCTGTGGCAGAGAATTCCATAAATTCACCACTCTCTGTGTGAAAAAAAAATTCTCATCTCGGTCCTAAAAGACTTCCCCCTTATCCTTAAACTGTGAACCCTTGTTCTGGACTTCCCCAACATCGGGAACAATCTTCTTGCATCTACCCTGTCCAACTCCTTAAGAATATTGTAAGTTTCTATAAGATCCCCGTCAATCTTCTAAATTCCAGTGAGTACAAGCCAAGTCTATCCAGTCTTTCTTCATATGAAAGTCCTGCCATCCCAGGAATAGTCTGGTGAACCTTCTCTGTACTCCCTCTTTGGCAAGAATGTATTTCCTCAGATTAGGAGACCAAAACTGTACGCAATACTCCAGGTGTGGCCTCATCAATGCCCTGTACAACCGCAGTAGAACCTCCCTTCTCCTATACTCAAATACTTTTGATATGAATGCTAACATACCATTCGCTTTCTTCACTGCCTGCTGCACCTGCATGCCTACTTTCAATGACTGGTGTACTATGACATCCAGGTCTCGTTGCTCTCCCCTTTTCCTAATCGGTATGAATGAGATAGCTATGAACAATGTCAGTTCAATGATTAATGTGCAACCACCGAGAACAGCAAGACAATTGATGAGGATGCAACCAGTATAATGTTTTTTTTTCCAGGTGTGTTGCTTGAAGTGCAGTTAGTGATGAAATGGCATCAACACAGCAAACTCGATGACAGCACATCCAAACGAAATGTGCAGCTTCAATTGTAATCAAAAACTGAGCAATTAACTGAGAAACCTTCATGGGAGGACGTACAACCTTGGTTTAGTCAAAGCACCCATTTGTCGCTTACTAATAAAATGAAATGAAAATCGTGTGACTGTAGAACCAACGGATAACTATAATCATAATCATGAATGAGGAAACGTCATGTTGTCAAATGTGGGTTTACAATAACTGAATAATAACAAACAATATGCCTTCAGGGACCTGGAGATTATACTGAAAGTGTTCTTCAAGAATCATTTAGTTGCAGTGCTGGCTATTCCGGCATCATTCGGTAAAGGCTATACATGTGATATTTCATCATGGATCAATAAATTTAGCAGATACTGCATCATGTCAGGAAACCATACTAGGCAAAAAATGTCTAATGCAGATACATGAAGTTGAGCAATATACTCTAACTGGAGATTAGGATGACATGTGTAGCAAGGAATTGCAGATGCTGGTTTGAACCAAAGAAAGACACAAAAAGCTGGTGTCATTCAGCGTGACAGACAGCATCTCTGGAGAGAAGGAATTGGTGCCGTTTTGGGTCGAGACCCTTCTTCCGACTGTTGATCAGAGGAATGCACCGTCATGAAGTAGTGTGGGGATGTGGAAGAAATTCTACCGCAAGTAGCCTGAATCAAAAATGTTACTGCAGCAGTGACTAAATATTTTAGAAAAATGTGGTGATTGTCAGTTGAAAGAAAATAAAATTCTTCATCCAATTTGTTTCCTACAAATCCTGGTTATTTATTCTCTTTTTATTAAACATAAGACAAAGCTAGTCTATCACTAGTATGTTCAGGGTCAGGTTATACCCACTTGTTTCTGAGCAGGCTTTGATGGTTACTGCAAGGATTCTGAATGTTATATGTGTCCTAGACCCATGGTTCCTCTTCTACATTGTCTTTGAAGTTGCGCTCAGTACTTGATGTTTCTACTTGTAAATGTTTTTGTATACACCAAATCTTTCAGAATGTTGGAGCTCTCCCTCTTTCTCTCCAGTTAGACTAGCTGAATGCATGGAGCTGAAAGCACCTTGTGTTTCCTCCGTGGAGTTGCTAATAAAATACTATGGATTCTAATCACAATGTGTGAGTGACCATTTCCTACAGCATACAACTGGTGTTGCAGCAGGTCTAAATTTATTAGTGTTGGCTTAATACTATGTAGCCTGGTTGCAGTCAGACAGGCTGAAATTGTTGCCATGTCAACTAGAAAGGGAAAGTCAAGAGAAATGATGGAGCAACTTCAAAAGTAATAACAAGAATAAAAGTTCAAGGTGGTGTGAAAGTTACAGCACATTGAGGGAGAGCTTTAAAAATTAACAAAGTGGAGATTATTATGGAGTAAATGATATTCACCAAATAAAATGTATGATTATAACTGAAATTCATTATAAATGTGTTTAGCATACCGAGTGATTACATCACGGCCTGATTTGGCAACTCTGACACCAAAGAATGTAGGAGGCTGCAGAAAGTGGTGGATATTGTTTGGTCCATCAGGGATATTGAGTTCCCCACCATACTAGGATCTACATATAGCACTACCACAGGAAGATAACTAATGTCATCAAAGACCCACATTGCCCTGGAAATGCTCTCATCTCTCTGCTGCCATCGGGAAGAAGGCGCAGGAGCCTGAGAACTGTTAATTATTGAATCATGAATTACTTCTTCCAATCAACCATCAGTGGGTTGAACCACACTGAGAAACCATAACAACACTATTTTCTCAGCCAGAAACTACAATGGACTTTGTGTAAGTGTCATTGTGTATTTTGGCTTGCTGTATTATGGTCTGACTTACCTAGTATAACCTGTCATTTACAGTGTTATAGTTTATTGTGTATTTAGTTCTTGTGTTGTTGTGTTAATGTGCCTGTATAAAACCTGCAGCAAGTGAGAATTCTATTGTTTTGTTCCTGGTGTGTTTGAAAATTAATCACATTTGACACTCTTGAATCGTATGTGACATTTTAAGTGTAAACAGCTGACAACTAAAAGATTTTGATCCAGAATGTTTCATGTTATGTATTGAAAATTATGAAGATAATTACGTTGAGGCAATAGTTGCAGTTCAGGAAGCGATGCCACTTATGTACAAGATCTATGCCTGTAGTGGACACAGAACATATATCAAGTGCAGTCAGTGAGGAGAATGATTGTGTTTATAATTGGGTGAAATTAAAACTAAGTTAATGCAACTAGTTAACTGATTTTACTTCGGAGTCACATGAGTGACTACTTGAAGAACCCGTCCAGCACGCATGCGCGTCATGAGTGTTCACGCAGTGCAACAGCGACGAACGGGAGTACAGGGTGCTCCCGCTACAGCTTAAAAAAGACGGACCATCAGGTAAGTTTATTCTGAGGTCGTACTTCGAAAAAAGTTGCTTTGCTTTGTCTCACTAGGTCGAGACAACTGGAAAAATGAGCAAAACAAGGCAAGCAAAAAAGACCGCCCCTGGTTAGACTCCAACAGAGGAGCGTTACATCAGTGGGGGGCAAGAGGCGGCAGGACCGCGCACCCTGCGGTCCGCTATTCCTGACGCCGAGCCGAGCCCAGTCCCGCTAGCGCAGCCTGTGCAGCGGGCTGGAAGTAAATCTACACGGAAGACAAACCGGCCGGTAATGTCCGACATCTCCGACGAGGAGAAGATTGAGGGGGGCAAGAGGGGGGGGGGGGGAGAGGAGGGGGAGGGAAGGGGGGGGGGGGGGGGGGGGGGGGGGGGGGGGGGGGGGGGGGGGGAGGGGGGGGGGAGGGGAGAGAGGGGGGGGGGGGGGGGGGGGGAAGGGGGGGGGGAGAGAGGGGGGGGAAGAGAGGGGGGGGGAGAGAGAGGGGGGGGGAGAGGGGGGGAGAGAGGGGGGTAGGGAGAGGGGGGGGAGGAGACGAGGAGAGAGGTGAAAAGAGTGGGTTCCTGGGGGGGGGGAGAGAGGGGGAGAGCGGGGGGGGGGGAGGGGGGGAGAGAGGGGGGGAGAGGGGGGGGGAGAGGGGGGGAGAGAGGGGAGGGAGAGAGAGGGAGGAGAGAGAGGGGGGAGAGAGAGAGGGGGAGAGAGAGGGAGAGAAAGAGAGAAAGAGAGGGAAAGAGAGGGGGGAGAGGGTGACAGAGAGAGGTGGGGAGAGAGAGAGAGGGGAAAGAGAGGGGGGGGGGAGGAAGAGGGGAGGAGAGGGGGGTAGAGGGGGAAGGAAGAGGGGGGGGAGGGTGGGGCGCAGGGAGGGGGGGGGCAGAGGCAGGGTGGAAGGAAGGGGGTAGGAGGGGTAAGAGAGGAGGGGGGAGAGAGAGGGGGAGAGGAAGAAAGGAGGGCGGGGAGAGGAGAGGGGATAGCGAGAGGGGGAGAGTAGGGGGACAGTGAAGGGGGGGGACAGTGGAGGGGGGAGAGGAGGGGGGAGAGAGGAGGGGAGAGGAGAGAGAAGAGAGAGAGAGAGGAGAGAGAGGGGGGAGAGAGAGAGAAGAAGATAGAGAGGGGATAGGGGAGAAGGTGAGGTGGGAGAGGGGGAGAGAGGGGAGGAGAGAGAGGGGGGGGAGAGAGAGGGAGAGAGAGAGGGAGAGGGAGAGGGGAGAGAGGGGGGGGGGGAGAGGGGGGGGAGGGGGGGGGGAGGAGAGAGGGGGGAGAAAGAGGGGGGGAGAGGGGGGGGGGGGGGGGGGGGGGGGGGGGGGGGGGGGGGGGGGGGGGGGGGGGGGGGGGGGGGGGGGGGGGGGGGGGGGGGGGGGGGGGGGGGAGGGGGGGGGGGGGGGAGAGAGGGGGAGGGGGGAGGGGAGGGAGAGAGGGGAGGGGGGGGGTAGTGGGGAGCAGGGAGGGGGAGAGGAGGGGGAGAGGAGGGGGAGGGGGTGAGAGGAGGTGGAGGGGGAGAGGGGAGAGAGGGGGGGGGGGGAGGGATGAGAGAGGGGGGGGGAGGGGGGGGAGGGGGGGAAGGAGGAAGAGAGGGGGGGGGAGGGAGGGAGGGAGAGAAAAAGAGGGGGAGAGAGAGGGAGGGAGAGAGAGGGAAGGGGGAGAGAGAGAGGGGGGAGGGGGGGAGAGAGAGAGGGGAAAGAGGGAGAGAGATGGAGAAAGAGAGCGAGAGGGGGGCAGAGAGAGGGGGGAGTGAGAGGGGGAGCAGAGGGGGGAGGGGGGGAGGGGGGGAGAGAGGGGGGGCAAAGGGGGGAAGAGAGGGGGGGGGACAGGGGGGAGATGATAGGGGGGGGGGGGGGGGCGGGGGAGGGGGGGGGGGGTAGAGAGGGTGCCTTTTTACTTCAACCCAAACCCAAACAACTATTTGCAGGCAGTGCTTTTTTTTTAGCTCTAACCATATTTTCATTTTCAAACCAAATTAAGGGTACTCACAGTGCTGTAGATATTTGTCAGTGTCATTCAAAGCTCTGATTGAGGCACACCACTTGCAGAGACTAATTGAGACACACCACTTCCTTCCTGGTTTTATAGTCGCTCCCGCTCCCTCCAGCAGGGGCAGCAGAGAGAATGGGGAATGTTGTAAAAACATTAATATATCTGTCAATTTTCATCGACGGGAAAAATCCTCGGCACACACGTGGCGGAGGGGGGCTCTGAGCGAGGTGACCAAAAATGACGGCCGTAGGTGGCGGCGTACTCTCTGAAACCGCAGCACAGAAAGCCGAAACCAGTCAAGAACATAGTTTTAGTAATATAGATATTAAATAGAGAATTACCCAATTAAATAAAGAAATACAGAGGCACTAGGAGAAGATTGGGAACATGAACTAATGAGAAAGATCCCGAAGGATAGATGGGAAAAGTATCTGATGAACACACATAATTGTTCCATTAATGAAGGACATAATTTAATTCAATTTAATTTAATTATTATATAGACTATATTATTCAAAAACGAGGTTGAATAAATTTTACCGAAACGTCGCTCCCAGATGCGATAAATGTTTGTTTCAAAATGCTAATATAACACATTCATTTCTAGGATGTATAAAGTTGAATGTGGATTAGGAATATGACAGACATAGCACGCCGTGAAGAAAAGATATGACCAATTTCGTAAGGAGTTGGTCCCCTTTTATCGACTTTTTGGAATCATGTGATGCAGCGGTACCGTAAAGATTACTGATTTCAGGTCAGGTCGTGGATAGATTTACATCTCCGAATAAAGATTTGAAAATTTCTCTTTTAAGGGTCTTTTGCTATTTCTGCTTTCCACTTTTTCTTTTCTTATACACACACTTCATGTTTTTCTATTTTCTACCATGTATTTTTCCTCTTTTTCTCTTCTCCAATTTTTTTTCCCCTTCTTCTTGTCTTTCTTTTTTCTTTTCAAAAACATAAAAAACTAGAGGTTGTACATAAACTGTATAATTACGTTATGACATAGTTGGCACCTAAAATCAGGTCCCACTGTATTGTTTTGTATTGTACTAATTTCTAATAAAATAAACAAAAAAACAAAAAAAAGAAGAGGGGTCACTGAATGTATGAATGAATGAATGAATGAATGAATGAATGAATACGTTTATTGTCATTGCACAATACTGTGCAACAAAATTCCATTACATCTCCTCCGGTTAAAAAAAAATACAAACAGACAACCATTGACACATATGTACACTTATTAGTAAAATAATAAATAAGTATAATCGTTGTGGGAGCTTCTTGCGAACTCTAGTTCGCTACACAGCGCCCCAATCCTTAGAAGGTCCTGCCGGTTGTATTTCGAGTAGCAGGTCCACAGACACAAAGACAAAATAGACAAAAACAACAACATCCACACGGGGGAGAGCAAAGCCGCTGCATTCAGGTGCGCCGCCATTTTCCTCGTTGAAGATGTCGGGAGTACGCTTGGGGTACAGGGCCAGGAAGAGCTGCTGGGTGTCTTCAACCACTACATGGCAGCTCCACGAGCAGGACGGCCATTAGAGCCAAAACTGGCGGCCAGCATAGACTACCTGTCTTTCAAACCCCTACAAGAGCAGGTAGTCAATGAGGCACTAGAGCTGTATTCGGCCCCAGAAAATTGCACTTCGCTCAACGTGCAAGCCGTCAACAGCCAAATCTGGGGGCACATTGGGCAGAACATCCGCAACCAAGAATTAAAATTACAGCGGATTCTCAGGCTCCTGACGTCAGCCATCACTTCTTATGCTCGTTCCGTGGATGGGGTGAAAATCACAAACCAGCAAGATATTTGCTCTGCTGTGCAACACCCAATTCGAGAACAACAACCTCCGTAAGGAGATAATAAGACCGCCCTCAACCCGAAATATGCAGGGTTGTGCAAAACACCGACCTCAGAGCAACAAATCCTGCTCTTCGGTAAGGACCTCTCTAAAAACGTGAAGGACCTGGAAGAAGGGTCCAAAACATTTGGCCTCATGAGGGCAGGCCCCAGAACGAGCAGACCCACAAGACCCAGACGGCAGTACCCCACCATGTCCACCAGTCGACGTCAGCCTCATGGGACTGGTGAAAGCTCGGGGTCCGCACACTATCCCTGAAAGCCTTTTTTAGGCCAGGGCCCAGAGCGGACCCCATGGAAAATGTGTCACCCCCAACCAGCAGCACATCAGACAACACATCGCCCAACGAAGAAACAGAAGAAACACCCATAACCATGGAGGTAGGTGGGTCTGTTTCCTACCAGCATATAAAAGTGGGGGATCTATACTAACAGGGGGGAGATTACACCTGTTTGTGGAAGCATGGAGGTCGATCACGAATGATAAATATATACTCAACAGCATTTGTGGATACAAAATAAAATTTGTTCAAGAAAACATGCCACCAGTTCAGCATACACCTTTACCCTCTCAGTTAAAGAAAAACTAGAGGGTCAAGCAGAACTGGTGAGGCTACATACAAACGGTATCATTGAGAACCAAACATGAACCCTTGGAATTTGTCTCAAATATATTTACTAAAACTAAAAAAGATGGTGGATGTCGCATCATCATTGACTTAACTTCACTAAATGTGTTTGTTAAGTATATACATTTCAAAATGGAAATGTTTGTAACTGCAAAACAACTGATTTCCAAAGGATATTTCATGGCAAGCATCGACCTTAAAGATGCTTACTATTCAGTACCCATTCAAAAGGATCATCGCAGATACCTCAAATTTACCTGGATGGGGCAAAATGGCAGTTTAAAGCGTTGCCTAATGGCTAACATCAGCACCAAGATTATTCACCAAGATATTAAAACCAGCCTTGGCAATATTAAGAAAACAGAAACATATTGTCATGGCATAGCTTGATGATATCTTAATAGTAGGCAAAACCATGGAATTGGCTAAATCAGCTGTGTCAACTACCAAACAATTGTTTGAAACCTTGGGATTTGTCTTACAGCCAAAAGAGAAAGCAGCAGAATTGGCACAAACATGTAACAATTTAAAGGTCAACGATCGACCAACCATTCGACAAGTGGCAAGAGTAATTGGAAAAATGGTAGCAGCATTTCCAGCTACACAATTTGGACGTCTGCACTATCAAAACGTACAAAGAGCAAAAGTGCAGGCGTTAAAACGACATGCAGGTCACTTTGACCGAGTCATGAAATTACCCATTGAAGCAATATCAGAGTTACAGTGGTGGGTAGGGAATGTTTGGCATAGTTCCAGCCCTATCGTCATCATTAACCCAACGTTAATTATTCAAACAGATGCCAGTGCTCAAGGCTGGGGAGCAACTAATACCATATCCAGCACAGGTGGTAGATGGACTAATCTAGAATCATCTTTACTACTGACACTGGGCATAAATTATCTGAAAATGTTGGGTGCATTTTATGGCTTTAAAGCATATTCAACAAATATGCATAATTGCATGTTCGTTTACAAATAGATAATACCATGGTGGTGGCCTATATTAACCATATGGGCGGTATAAAATCGATATCATGTGAGAATTTTGTCAACATAATCTGGCAATGGTGTGTCGATAGACATATTTGGCTATCAGCAACTTACCCAGCAGGTAAGCTAAATACAGTGGCAGACACCAGGTCACGCAAATTCAATGATAACGCTGACTGGATGTTAAATCCCAAAGCATTTGCTAAAATTACAAAGCAATATGGCACGCCAGATATCGATCTGCTTGCATCCAGACTAAATCACCAGGTACCAATGTATGTCGTTTGGGAACCAGGCCCTGAGGCAGCAGCGATAGATGCATTCGCGCTGGACTGGGGAAAATTCTTATTTTATGCTTTTCCATCCTTCTGCCTCATCAGTCGGGTACTACGCAAAATACAGATGGACTCTGCTTCAGGTATTTTGATATTACCCGACTGGCCTGCACAGCCATGGTTCCCAGTGGTCCTCGACATGGTCGTCAAAACCCCAATGACTGTTCCCAGTAGCCCAGACTTGTTAACTCACCCGGTATCAGGCATAAGCTACCCATGCCATGATAAATTAAACTCCTGGGTTGCATATTTTGAAAAGACCTCTGCTGGGCCTGGGATTGTCAGACAACACTATCAACATGATGACAGCATCCCACCGCATGTCCACAATGAAACAATACTTGTCAAACTTCAAGAAGTGGGAAATATACTGTTCGAACACAGGAACCACTTATTCAACTATAACAATAACTAATGTACTGGAGTTCCTGGCAGGCCTTCACCACAATGAAGGACTCAGCTACAGTGCCATTAATACAGCCAGAAGTGCTCTGTCAGCCTATTTAATTCAGGCACCAGGACAACTGGCCATGGAGTCCCACCCGCTGGTGATCAAGCTTATGAGAGGCATATTTAACTCTAATCCCCCCTCAGACCTAGGTACACCCAAATCTGGGATGTCAGTGCAGTCCTGACATACCTTAGGGGATGGTCACCAGCCAGGTCCCTCACCCTGGAACAATTAACCCGAAGACAGACATGCTGATGGCACTTGTCTCAGTACAAAGAGTCCAGTCCCTCTATCTACTACGATTGGACAACATGGTTGTAACACCAGACCGTGTCTCATTTACCATCCAGGGGCTGGTCAAAAAGAGCAGGCCAGGAACATCAGGTCCAGTCATGGAATTCCGGACTTACCCACCTGAACCACGGTTATGTATCATGGCCCAATTATTGAACTACATTGACACAACAAGAAATCCCCGAGGGAGAGAAAAAGCCTTATGGGTCAGCCACAAGAAACCTCATGGTCGGGTGATGAGCCAAACTATTTCAAGATGGCTCAAGCAGGTGCTGAAAGCCGCTGGTGTAAATACTAACGTGCATAAATCTCATTCCACCAGGGCAGCATCCACATCGGCGGCTAAGAGGATGGAAGTGCCTATGGACCACATCCTGGCTACAGCGGGGTGTTCTAGGGAAAAAACGTTCCAAACTTTTTATAACAAGCCACTGGCAGAACCTGTATCGTTTGCAGAAAAAATATTATATTTGGAGATATATAATTAATATAAAAAATATTTGGAGATATATAATTTAAGCCCGGGGGAGCATTTTTGTTTTTTGTTATTGTTTAATAAACACCATTGTTGTTTTTACAAACAGATTCATGGTTGATTACGATAACCTACTTCCTCCCTCGGATGACTTCGGCAGTGAGTGAAGTATGAACTGTTACACGGTTTGAAATCACAGAGCTTTAACATCTTCACGTAGTCACTCATGTGACTACGAAGTAAAATAGTAAGATTAAACGAGAACTTACCATTTCGAGGTTTGATCTGTATTTTATGAGGAGTTATGATGAGGGATTACGTGCCTTCCGCTTCCACCCTCAATTAGAGAGATTTAAGTTCTCCTTTTCTTGACTATGTTTATTTTAATTATTGTGTCTTTCTGTGATACCACACCGCTGCTTTGAAGTATGTCGCGTGCGTGCTGGACGGGTTCTTCACGTAATCCCTTATCTTAACTCCTCATAAAATACAGATCAAACCTCGAACTGGTAAATTCTCGTTTAATCTTTCTATTGTATACTGCTCTGTATGTAAGTCAGTTAATTAATTGTATGGAATTTTTTCACTTGTAAAGGAGAAGCAGGGTGGTGTGCATATATCCATGTACCTTCAAGAAGTTTGGATCACATGCTATTAAACTTGACACAATATCGTCACCAAACTCTGTGGTATAGTTAGGAGTTCCTGTCTTCAATAATTAATCTTTTGTTTATTTTCCATTTCTGCTTATTTGTTTTGGCAAGCAGTATCACAAAGAAACCTATAGATTCAGATTCAGATTCAGATTCAGATTCAAACTTTATTGTCATTGTGCAGTGTACACTGCACAGTACAGACCCAACAAAATGCAGTTAGCATCTCCCCATAAGAGTGAACATAGAATATGAGCAATAAATATATATACGTACATACAGTCGTCGTAGTGAAAAAAAATAATCTGGGGGAAGGAGTGTACAGGGGGGGGGGGGGGGGGGGGGGAGGGGTTAAGTGAACAGCTGCAATCACCGAGGTACAGAGATGGTAAATAATGTAACAGCCGCAGGGAAGACCTGTAGCGCCTTCCGGATGCGTAGGAGGGTAAACAGACTGTGGCTGGGGTGAGAGCAGTCCTTGACGATGCTGCGCGCCCTTCGCAGACATCGCTTGCTTTGGACAGACTCAATGGAGGGGAGTGAGGAACCGGTGATGCGTTGGGCAGTTTTCACCACCCTCTGCAGTGCTTTCCGGTCGGAAACACGTTCCACCTCCGTCCCGTTAATGTGGATGGGGGTGTGCGTGCCGCCTCTGGACTTCCTGAAGTCTACAATTAGCTCCTTGGTCTTCTTGGAGTTAAGGGCCAGGTTGTGGTCAGCGCACCATGCTGCTAATAGCTGGGCCTCCTCCCTATAGGCCGATTCATCGTTGTTGCTGATGAGGCCAATCATCGTTGTATCATCTGCATATTTGATGATGGTGTTAGTACCATGTACAGGTGTGCAGTCGTAGGTGAAGAGGGAGTAGAGGAGGGGGCTCAGCACACAGCCCTGTGGAACACCGATGTTCAGGGTGAGGGTTGAAGAGGTGTGCTTGTCTAACCTAACAGACTATGGTCTGTTGGTTAGCAAGTCCAATATCCAGTTGCAGAGGGAGCGATCGATGTCCAGGTTGCTGAGTTTGGTGATCAGTTTTGAGGGTATAATGGTATTGAATGCTGAGTTATAATCGATGAACAGCATTCTTACATAGGTGTCTCTGTTGTCGAGGTGGGAGGGGGTGGAGTGAAATGTCGTTGAGATGGCATCCTCTGTACTCATGTTCTTGCGGTAGGCGAACTGATAGGGATCATGTGTGGGAGGTAGGAAACCTTTGAGGTGTGCCAGGATCAGCCTCTCAAAGCACTTGGTGATGATGGGAGTAAGTGCAACTGGGTGGAAGTCATTGAGGCTCGCCACAGCGGAGTGTTTTGGCACCGGCATGAGATATTGTTCTAATGATGTGATTTGCAAACCTCTCACAGTCAATACAGTAGACAGCCTACACGTTAGAACATAGTTATTTTGAGAACTCACCCAAACTGTTGTAGTTACTTCGTTGTGTTTTGAATCATTGCAGAATTTCAAGCCCAGAGAGTTCTAAAAGTTATCTTAATCCCCTGGAGCAGATTGACTACTTTTAGTTCCTCATGTAGGACTTCAGGAAGCAAGAGACACCAATGGACATATCATTTTTTTCTGAGTTCCAAGACCTTGACTTTATAACATTGCTAGACTAAGTGGGACCCGCTGGGTCCCAGCATAATGAGGGAGGGCTGGTCACCCAAAGCTATATTCCACCTCTCCACCAATTCCAATATTGCTGGCCAGTTGGGGGAGAGGGGGCTTTCTGTAGCACTAGTATGGGTGTTGTGGGCTGAAGGGACTGGTTTCCAGAGGGCTTGTATGGGCATTTTGGGACGAATGGATTCTTGGGCAGGCAGCTCAGTCACTGAGACCTGGCAGTACAGTCACTCAGACCTGGCAGGCTGGCAGCTGAGAAACTGCCAGAAATTCTTCCCAAAATAGGTGACTCTGTGAGAGAGAGAGAGAGAAGGGGTAGAGGTGGACAGAATGGACACGGACACGGACACATACCTAAAATGCCAAGTAACTTCAGAGAATGGTAAGCACACTGAATCCTGTTACTAACCATATACTCTATGTAAGAAGTTTGAAAATAAGAACACAGGTGTGTCTAAACCGAATAATTCAAACATTTAAAGCCATTTTTATTCTGAAACACTCCTCTACAGCTGCTGCCACAGCAAAAACGTGCTTTAAAGAACTTTCAACAAACACACTCAACATATACATGGTAGTAAGCTCTCTTGAATTACTCAAACGGTTCAGGGTGGTGTCTCCACTATGCGCCTTCCGCACTAAACATTGCCCCTTTCATCTTACAGCAAGAGGCTTACACAGTGTGTGGTAATAAATTATAAAATTTGGTTGAATATGTCTGGATATTTGTAGATAAAATCCTGCACAGTGTTGCACGAGTTATTGTCTAACTCAACAGTCTATTGGGATAATAGTCCAGTTAAGAATAATGGCCACGTATGCAAGTTAGCATCATGGTATTAATAACCTATGTTTTTTCTTCCATTAATGGTTTATCTGTTTAATTGTTTCACACACAGATTGGGTTACTGCATGAAACCACAGAGCTTTGAAGTATTCACGTAGTCACTCACGTGACTTCAAAATAAAATGGAAAGATTAAACAAGAACTTACTGTTTGAAGTTTGATCTTTATTTTATGAGAAGTTGAAGTGAGGGAATACGTGCCCTCCACTCCCAACCCTATTTCTCATATAGACCATACGGTAGTTTAAGCTCTTTAATCTTTCTATAGCTTAGGTCAGCAACTATTCTGTGGTTTCATACAGTTGCTCTAAAGATTGATGCACATGCGGACTGGCGGGCTCGTCGCATATTCCATCACTTCAACTTCTCATAAAATAAAGATCAAACTTCAAACGGTAAGTTCTCGTTTAATCTTTCTATTTTCATCTATGTCCCTCCTTACTTTAGCCATATTTGTCCTAGTACTATTGCATTGCTTTTATTTAAATTCAGCACACTAGCTTCAGTCTTTCAGTTCTCATCCTCAAACCAAATTTGAAATGTTATTACATTGTGATCACTCCTCCCTAACATGTACTATTTAAACCTTCTTATTAACTCCCAGCACCCCAGGCCCCATCTATCTGCCAAGCCCCCATACCTCTTTATCAATTTCCAAAATCTAATTGCAATGCACCCTGCCTGTAATGTTTCCAATCAACGCTCTGGTTTCTCTTCCCTCTAAAACTCTCACCCCTTTGACCCAAACATCAAATTGGCCTTGTGTGCTCAGCAATAGCAGAAAGTGCTAAGCAAAAATCTTTCCTTGTGCAAGGCCTGTTCAGGACAGCATGACACCTTTGTTCTTATGCATTAATAAACTTTACAGTAGCAGGTTCTGGATCAAGACTTTCATTAGCTGCTACAAATTGGTCCATTCATGTATAGTGCCCTCGATAATGTTTGAGACAAATGCCCATCATTTATTTATTTGCATTTGTACTCCACAATTTGAGATTTGTAATAGAAAATAAACACATGTGGTTAAAGTGCACATTGTCAGATTTTATTAAAGGCCATTTTTATACATTTTCATTCCAACTTATAGAAATTACAGCTGTGTTTATACATAGTCCCCCATTTTAGGGCACCATAATTTTTGGGACACATGGCTTCACAGGTGTTTGTAATTGCTCAGGTGTGTTTTATTGCATCCTTAATGCAGGTATAAGATAACTCTTAGCACCTGCATTAGTCATTCCTCCAGTCTTTCCATCACATTTGGAAACTTTTATTGCTGTTTATCAACACAAGGACCAAAGTTGTGCCAATGAAACACAACAAAGCAATTATGAGACTGACAAACACGAATACAAACTGTTAGAGACATCAGCCAAACCTTAGGCTTCCCAAAATCAACTGTTTGGAACATTATTAAGAAGAATGAGAGCACTGGTGAGCTTACTAATCACAAAGGGACCAGCAGGCCAAGGAAGACCTCCACAGCTGATGACAAAATAATTCTCCAAATAATAAAGCAAAATCCCCAAACACCTGTCCGACAGATCAGAAACACTTTTCAGGTATGGATTTCTCACTGACCACTGGCCACAGAAGACATTATGGACAGAAAAACTGACACTACATTGAAATTTGCAAATCACTGATTAGGCGTAAAAATAGGATGGCCAGGTTAGAGTTTACCAAGAAGTACTCAAATGAGCAACCACAGTTCTGGAAAAAGGTCTTGTGGACAGATGAGATGAAGATTAACATATCAGAGTGATGGTTAGATCAATGTATGGAGGAGAGAAGGAACTGCCCAAGGTCCAAAGCATACCACCTCATTTGTGAAACATGGTGGTGGGGGTGTTATGTCCTGGGCATGTACAGCTGTTGAAGGTACTGGCTCACTTATTGTCATTGGTGATACAACTGCTGATGGTAGTAGCACAATGAATTCTGAACTATATAGACCCACCCTATCTGCTCAAGTTGAAACAAATGCCTCAAAACTCATTGGCCGAAGGTTCAATCTACAGCACGACAATGATCCCAAACATACTGCTAAAGCAACAAAGGAGTTTTTCAAAGCTAAAAAATGGTCAATTCTTGAGTGGCCAAGTCAATCACCTGATCTGAACTCAATTGGGCATGTTTTTTATATGCTGAAGAGAAAACTGAAGGGGACTAGTCCCCAAAACTAGCATAGGCAAAAGATGGATGTAATACAGGCCTAGCAGAGCACCACCAGAGAAGACACCCACTGCATGTGGTGATGTTCATGAATTGCAGATTTCAAGGAGTCATTGCATGCAAAGGATATGCAACAAAATACTAAACGTGACTACTTTAATTTACATGATATTGCCGTGTCCCAAACATCATGGTGCCCTGAAATGGGGTACTATGTGCAAACACAGCTGTAATTTCTACATGGTGAAAACAAAATGGATAAAAATGTCCTTTATTACAATCTGACAATGTGCACTCTAACCACATGTGATTGTTTTCTATTACAAATCTCAAATTGTGGAATACAGAGGCAAATAAATAAATGATGGGTCTTTGTCCCAAACATTATGAAAGGCACTAGCTCCTTAATGGGGACCATTCAATTTCTTGACCCACATCTCAACAAGTACAGCACTGTCTGAATATCTACATGCATATGTAGATTGCACTGTAGTGATATCCAACATGTTTGTGGTCAGGACTGAAATTCAGCTTGAACTGCAGTGTTTATTAAAAATGCATATAACCAGAAGCTATGAATTTGAGCTTTGCGTGTTCCCTGCAGAGCATCTTACACACCCAGCAGTATGGTTCTAGCTGTTCAAATCCCTGATGTAGTCCTCAACTACTCCCCTCCAACAATATGTTTTCCAGTTCCTAACTCCTAGAAACTGTTTCAAATAAAGGTTGAAGCTTGCTTTTTGAGTATATTCACCCAATATTTTGGAAACCTCAGGTTTATGCCCACTGCTGTTTCTGCATTGCTGATTTTGTAATATAGCCAGTCTCCTTATTAATTTACATCGTTCAAGATGCATTCAACTGTGATTTGATTTGGCAGTAATCTTTTTCAACCGTGGCAGAGACTGAGGGGCAGCAGATGAGTCATATGTTACACTCATCACCCAAAGTCCATGTGAAGGAAAATCAGGCAAATACAGCCTGACTGGTACTCTGACAGTGCACTACTTCTCAAAGAAAACATCAGTCCCACTGTTTTAAGATTATAGCTCAATGATCAAGTACAATATAAAATACATTACAATTAGATTATATATTATCTCAGATATGATACTTGAGCCAACACTTATCACCTATTTATTTTCTCCAGAGATGCTGCCTGACACGCTAAGCTACACGCTAAGCATTTGTGTCTATTTTTGGTATAAACCAGCATTTGCAGTCCTTTTTTTGGGGTGAGAGATTGCAACCTTCACGTGGTCCACTATGTTTCGACTAATGCAATCAACCCGACGTGCACAAAATAAATAGATCATATAGAACAAGTTGACCTACAACTTTAGGCTGTGCACGCCATACGCCATACATTTTGACTGCTTTTAGTGACTTGCTTTTGTACTATCTTTTTTTTTTCACTGTTTTATATAATTTATATGTCATTTATGTTGTGTGTTGTCTGAGTCTATGCACTCTTTGTTGCAGCTGTAACTTACTTGTGCATATCACAATAAACACAACTTGATATTACAAACTATTTATTGGGTAAGTAGTGAGATTACTTGCATTTGATTTTTCTTAATGCACAGTACTAAATGTCCCTACAGCTACTGTACAAAGTATTACTATTAGGTCTGCATGCAAAAATGGTGAAGGATATATTTTCACTTTAGGAAGTATATTATCTCCAAGCCTGCTAAATGCACTTATCTGCAAATACAGTCATAGAAACATAGAAACATAGAAATTAGGTGCAGGAGTAGGCCATTCGGCCCTTCGAGCCTGCACCGCCATTCAATATGATCATGGCTGATCATCCAACTCAGTATCCCGTACCTGCCTTCTCTCCATACCCCCGATCCCCTTAGCCACAAGGGCCACATCTAACTCCCTCTTAAATATAGCCAATGAAATGGCCTCAACTACCCTCTGTGGCAGAGAGTTCCAGAGATTCACCACTCTCTGTGAAAAAAGTTCTTCTCATCTCGGTTTTAAAGGATTTCCCCTTTATCCTTAAGCTGTGACCCCTTGTCCTGGACTTCCCTAACATCGGGAACAATCTTCCTGCATCTAGCCTGTCCAACCACTTAAGAATTTTGTAAGTTTCTATAAGATCCCCTCTCAATCTTCTAAATTCTAGAGAGTATAAACCAAGTCTATCCAGTCTTTCTTCATAAGACAGTCCTGACATCCCAGGAATCAGTCTGGTGAACCGTCTCTGCACTCCCTCTATGGCAAGTCCTCACAGACATCAACCAAAATGACCTGCTGAGGCTCAAAACACTGATAAGTCCTCAAAAACATCATGATCCCCTGTTGGCTTGGAGGAATACAAATATCAACTCTGCCTATTTAATTTTATATATTACCACAATTTTGCATTAATTATTATTACTCTGTCAGTCACCTATTGCTCCATCTGTGGACGTGTATTCTGTTCCCACATTGCCCTTGTCACCCATCTCAACATCTGTCAATTCAACGTGGAACCAAGTTCTCCTCAATCCTCAAGGACCACCTAAAAACAACATATATTCAATATGAAACTTACTCATGTACAGTCATGTTTTAGAAATGCCATGTTTATTTAAACTTCTACCTCCTACCTCAGTCAATTTTGCATTATGTAACTTCTTTCTTTCTCTTTGTTGCCTCTTCTGATGCCTGATTTGGATGAATTCATCCTCTTCCTTCTTAGCATCCATTTATTTCTTCTCAGTCTGGAACTTTCAGTCCTATTACTCATTAAATTGCTCTGTTACTCTCAGTATGCCATTGCAGCTCACAGTTAATGCTAATGGATGCACTAATGCCCAATTATTAGCATCCCTGAACTGTTTCCCAAGGATGCCTGAAGTAAATTTTCAACTTGAAATGTAGCTGGTCTAATGCAGCTGTTGGATTAATAACATTAAAAAAAACAACTTGCAGCACTGCTCATAAAGATTAATCTCTGAACACGAAGGCTGGAAATTCTAGTGCAGTGCAAAGAGACAAACTTGGCATCTGGAAGCACAAGGAACTACAGATGTGAGAACCCTGAGCAAATAAATCAAAATGCTGGAGTAACTCAGCAGATTGGGCAGCTTCTCTGGAGAAAATGGATAGGTGATGTTTTGTGTCAGCATGCTTCTTCAGACTCTAGAACCTAGGTAGTTGCAGCCTGTAAACAACTCCTCTCATGTTTGCCTTCCATTTGAGGATTAATTCAAGATTTAATTCAAGATTTGACCCAGCAGTGTTTAATGTCCATAGAGTAATGATGTGCATTGTCATCTTGGCTAGCACAACGAGATTTTATAGTTTAGAAATACAGCATGAAAACAATACGAAACAATGGAACTTTATTGATTCCAGGAGGGAAATTGATCTGCCAACAGTCATAAAACACGAGATACATGAAACATGAAATTAAAGTGATGAGTGGAAAGGTTTGGGAATGTGCAAAGATTGCGGAAGAAGGGTGGCAGTTGTACAGTTCCCCACAACAGAAGGGGAATGAGTTGTACAGTTTGATAGCCAAAGGGAAGAAGTATCTCCTGCGGCGTTCTGTACAGCCTCTTGGTGGAACCAGTCTGTTGTTGAAGGTACGCCTCAGGTTGACCAGTGTGCCATGGAGGGGGTGAGCTTTATTGCCAAAGATGCTCCACTGTTTGAGGCGCATCCTCCCCTCCAGGTCCACCTCTCATGAATCCAACTCCGCCCCCCGGAAGGAGCGAGCCTTCCTGATGCGATTGTTAATTCTTTTGGCGTCCGCGGCCTTCACCCTGCTTCCCCAGCACATGGCAGCGAAGAAGATAACACTGGGTACCACCGATTGGTAGAACATGTGCAATATCTTGCTGCGGACATTGAAGGAGCGGAGCCTTCTCAAGAAGTACAGCCGTCTTCTTGTACAGTGCCTCAGCATTCCAGGACCAGTCCAGTTTACTGTCCAGGTACACTCCTAGTTATTTGTACTTCTTGGTAAACTGCACATCTGCACCTTTGATGGAGATAGGGGACAGGGGTGTTCCTCTCCTCCTAAAGTCCACCACTAATTCTTTAGTCTTGTTGGTGTTGAGCTGCAGGCGATTCTGCCCACACCACTCAACAAAGTCGTTGACTGCACCTCTGTATTTAACTTCCCTCCCCTCACTGACGCAGCCTGCAATTGCAGAGTCATCTGAAAACTTCTGCAGGTGGCAGGAGTCCGAGTTATATCTGGTGCGAGTTGTAGATGGTGAAAAGGAAGGAAGAGAGGACCGTTCCCTGTGGGGCCCCTGGGTTGCTCACTTCCTTGTCCGAGACACAGTTCTGTAGCCTGATATAGTGTTGTCGTCCAGTCAGTTAGTTGGTGATCCTGGACACCAATGGAGCATCCACATGCATCTTCGTCAGTTTGGTCCCTAGCAATGCAGGGATGGTGTTAAATGCACTGGACAAGTAAAAATCCATGACTCTCATAGTGCTTCCCAGCTTATCCGGGTGAGCATAGGAATGATGGAGCAGGTAGATGATGGTGTCCTCAACCCCCATCTTTATTTGGTAAGCGAACTGCAGTGGGTCCAGTTAGGGTTTAAGCAGGGGTCACAGGCGAGTGAGCACCAACCTCTCTAGGGACTTCATGATATGTGAAATCAGTGCCACCAGTCTGTGGTCATTGGAGGAGCTCCGACACATCCTCTCAGGCACAGGAACCAGGCAGGAAACAGGTCCTCAGGCCCACCAAGGCCGCATCGGCCAACAATCCCCCATACGCTAGTTCTATCCTACACACTAAAGACAATTTACAAATGCCAATTAACCTGCATGTCTTTGGAGTGTGGGAGGAAACCAGAGCACTCAGAGAAAACCCTAGTGGCTAAAGGTATCAGGGGGTATGGAGAGAAGGCAGGTACAGGATACTGAGTTGGATGATCAGCCATGATCATATTGAATGGCGGTGCAGGCTTGAAGGGCCGAATGGCCTACTCCTGCACCTATTTTCTATGTTTCTATGTTTCTATGTTAACCCATGTGATCACAGGGAGAATACAAAACTCCATACCAACAGTATCCTTAGTTAGAATTGAACCGGGGTCTCCGGTGCTGTAAGGCAGCAATTGTGTTACTGTGCTTCTCCTGGTTGCCAATTTCAAGCCAGTCTTTCTCTGTGAGCATGTGTATATGTTGCAGTAATTACAGTAAGCAATTACTGTCATGGGCAGGGTTCAGTACAAATGGCCAGTGTTCAGTACAAGGAATAAACTGCCACCTTATTATAGGTAATCATTGCAACATTATACTCTTGCAGTAATGGGAAATTCTGAAATTACCATTTGTAATGTGATTATTGTTGCTTTTGCCACGTTTACGTTAAATCTTATCACATTTCAACCACCTGATTATTCTCAGACTCATCGTTGTGAATTGCACAGCTCAGTGTTCCTCAAGTACTCAGTGGGAGACATTCAGTAATATTACTCAGTGATACACAAAGTAGGCTATACTTCAGAATTTCACAGTGATATTGTAATACAGTAACTCATGTGTGCAAGGAGTTACTATGTTATACTATATTATATAAAATGAAAATAGATTAATTGATCCGCAGATTCATAGAACTTCATAGCTTGGAAACAGGTAATTCGGCCCAAATCATCCCTGCCAGACCAGGTGCTATTTACGCTAGTCCCATTTGCCTACATTTGGCCCATAACACTACAAACCTTTCCTATACATGTGCCTGTCCAAATTTCTTTGAAATGTTGTAATTATACCTGCCTCCATCACTTCCTCTAGCAGCTTGTTCCATATTCCAACAAGCACTCTGTGTGAAAAACTAGCCCCACAAATCCCTTTAAATCTATCCCCTCTCTCATTAAAGCTATGGGCTATATAATATAGTAAGATTAAACGAGTACTTACCAGTACGAAGATTGATCTGTATTTTATGAGGAGTTACGATGAGGGATTACGTGAAGAACCCACCCAGCGCGCAGGCGCGGCATACTTCCAAGCAGCGGTGTGGAATCACAGATAGACACTAGTTGAAGTAAAGATAGTAAAGACCAACGAGACATTAGTCCGAATTTGATCTATATAATGAGGGTGGGAGTGGAGGGCACGTAATCCCTCATCGTAACTCCTCATAAAATACAGATCAAACTTCGTACTGGTAAGTACTCGTTTAATCTTACTATTTTACTTCGGAGTCACGTGAGTGACTACGTGAAGACTTCAAAGGTCTGTGATTTCAAACCGTGTAACAGTTATATCACTCACTGCCGAAAGATCATCGAGGGAGGAAGTGGTATCTAAAGACCAACAAGTTTGTTTAGTTATAAAAGAAATGTTTATTAACTATAACAAAAAATAGCTCCCCTGGGCTTTAAATCATAACTTTGCGGTTTCTAAAATGCTTTCCGCAAAGACGTCCTGTTCCATCAGCGGTTTTCTGTAGAATCTTTGGAATGTCGATTCCCTTGACCATCCCGCTGCTCTCAGGATGTGGTCTAGGGGAACCTGCATCCTATCCGCCACTGAGGTGGACGCTGCCCTGGTTGAATGGGATTTAAAAACATCTGTGTTAATCCCTGCCATGTTGAGGACCTGTTTCAACCATCTGGATAAAGTCTGGCTGGTAACCCGTCCAAAAGGCTTTTTGTGGCTAACCCATAAGGCTTTCTCTCCCCCTCTAAGTGTTTGGGTAGTGTCTAAATAATGATGAAGGTGGGTCACCACACACAGCCTGGGTTCTGGAGGGTATGCCCGGAAGATCAATGGGGAGTTGGATGTACCTGGTCTACTTTGTTTTACCAACCCCGGCATGGTGAAAGTAATGGTATCTGGGGTGGTCACCATGTAGTTCAGATTTAGCTGATGCAGCGACTGAACCCTCTGAGCTGAGACAAGCGCCATTAGCATAAGGGTCTTATAAGTGGACTGTTCCAGGCTCAGGGATCCCACCGGAGGCCAACCTCGAAGGTGTGTTAGAACTACACTCACATCCCACATATGGGTGTATCTAGATGTAGGGGGTTTGGTGTTAAAGATCCCCTTAAGGAGTTTGATGACCAGAGGGTGGGATCCCACACTATGCTGTCCTATGGGCATGAGGTATGCGGACAGGGCGCTCCGAGCCGTATTGATGGCACTGTAGCTCATCTTGAGGTCGTGGTGCAGGTGGGCCAGGAACTCCAGCACATCCGAGATCGAAGCCGTCTTGTAGGATGTCCCTGCTTCCAGACAGTACTGTTCCCCTTTACTGATGTAGGTCAGGTACTGCTTTTTGGTGGAAACTCGCAGGGATGCCGACATGGTGGTGATTGTTCTCTCTGATAACCCCAAAATCTGTTCAAAATCTGGAAACCAGGAGGTTCAATTTTTGGTGGCATGGATGGCTAATGCCAGTTACCGGGTGAGTCAATAATTGGGGGTGGTTATGAAGGACCATAGGTGTCTCTACCACCATGTCGTGGAACATTGGGAACCATGGTTGGGTAGGCCAGTCGGGTACGACCAGAATGCCAGAGGCTGAGTCTGCCTGAATTTTCTGGAGTACCCGACTGATGAGGCAGAAGGGAGGGAAAGCATAGAAAAAGAAATTTCCCCAATCCAGCGTGAAGGCATCTACCGCTGCTGCCTCTGGGTCTGGTTCCCAAGCCACATACATGGGTAGTTGGTGATTTAACCTAGACGCAAACAAATCTATATCTGGCGTACCATATTGCTTGACAATTTTAGCAAATAATTTTGGGTCCAACATCCATTCGATGTTGTCATTGAATTTTCGTGACCTGGTGTCCGCCACTAAATTTAGCTTGCCTGGTAAATAGGCAGCTGATAGCCAAATATGTCTCTCGACACACCATTGCCAGATTATAGCAGTTAATTTGTCGCATGATACTGATTTTATGCCACCCATGTGCTGGATATAAGATACCGCCGTAGTGTTGTCGATCATAATCCTAACATGCACGTGCCGCATATCAGATGCATATGCTTTTAGCCCATAAAAGGCGGCGAGCATTTCCAAAAAGTTAATGCCCAGTGATTGTAGTAGCGATGCCTCTGAGTTAGTCCATCTGCCACCCGTGCTGTCTATGGAGTTAGTAGCTCCCCAGCCTAAAGCACTGGCATCCGTTGTAATGATTATGTTAGGATTGGTTACGGCGATAGGACTGTGACTGTGCCAGATATTATCAACCCACCACTGAAGTTCTGATTTGGCTTCAGTGGGTAATTCCATTTTGCGGTCATAATGTCCCCTATTAAGACGTAATGCATGAGTCCTTGCTCTTTGTAAATTTTGATAATGCAAGGGCCCATGTTGGGCAGCCGGGAATGCTGCTACTATAGAGCCAATAACTCTGGCTACATGCCGTATCCTAGGTTGCGGTGTAGCAATCAAATGGTTACAAGCTTCGATGAGTGAAACTTTTTTGTCTCTGGGCAGAGTGACAGTCATATGAATAGTGTCAATAGTGAAGCCTAGGTAGTCCATGTTAGTAGTAGGCTCCAATATTGATTTATCTGGGTGAAGGATGAATCCCAAAGCTTCAAGGAGTTGCTTAGTGGCTAAAACTCCTGTGACAGCTTGTTCCCTTGTTCTCCCTAATATGAGAACATCGTCCAGATAGGCCACGACTAAATGTTTTAGTTCTCTCAATTTCTTCATGGCCACTTTAAGAATTTTCGTAAATAGTCTGGGAGCTGTCGTTAACCCATTGGGCAAGGCTCGGTACTGCCATAGCTGGCCCATCCAGATAAATTTCAGATATTTATAATAATCTTTATGAATGGGTACCAAATAGTAAGCATCTTTGATATCTATGCTTGCCATGTAGTATCCCTTGGAGATCAGTTGTCTGGCAGTGACAAATGTCTCCATTTTGAAATGTTGATACTCAACAGACTGATTAAGTGACGTCAGATCAATAATAATGCGACATCCACCATCTTTTTTGGATTTGAGAAAAATATTTGATACAAATTCTTGCGGCTCGTGTGTGGTCATTTCTATGATGCCTTTAGCCACGAGCCGATCAAGTTCAGCTTGTCCTTCTACCTTCTCAACTGCTGAGGGAAGGAATACCCTTTGGGGCATGTGCTGAACTGGCGGTTCTACGCCTGGTTTGAACTCAATTTTGTATCCACTAATACTGTTGAGTATAAACTTATAGTTAGTAAGGGAGCACCAAACATGCTTGAAGAAACTCAAACGTCCTCCTGTTAATACTACACCCTTTGTCTGTGTATGTTGACAGGAACCAGACCCACCTACCTCCATGTTTACTTGTGGGGTCGTTTTCGGTGGGTTTGGCCCAAGGTTGTCCGTGTTGGTGCTGCGGTGGGGCGGCGCATCTTCCCACGGCTCCGCCCTGGGCCCCGCTCTAAAAAAGAGCTCTGGGGGTAGTGGGAGGCGGTCACCAGGCTTTCACCAGCTCGGTACCTGCTGGTGGCTGCCGAGGCGTGCTGCCAACTGGGTGTCTTCACCCTGCTCGGTCCTGGCCCTGCCCTCATGAGGCCTACAGGTTTGGCCGCCTCTTCCAACTCCTTCAGCCTTTTGGCCAGATCTGCACCAAATAGCAGCGCCTCTCGTTCGGGCGCTGGAGCTTTGCAGAGGCCTGCATATGTTGGGTTGAGGGCCGGCCTGATGTTGTCCCGCCGTAGGCTATTTAGCTCATAGGTGGTGCTGCACATCAGTGCGAGGGCATCCTGCTGGGGTATGGTCAGGTCTTCATTCCCAACGGACCGAGCAAAGGCGGTGACGGCTGCTGAGTGGAGCTTCAGGACTCGCTGCATTTTGACTTCCTGAGCCCTGATCTGCTGCCCCAGGTGGTTCCAGATCTGCCCATTGACCGTCTTGACCCTCAGCGCCTCGCAATTCTTTGGCGCTGTGTATGTGTCAAGGGCCTGCTGGACGGCCTTGTCCTGCAGCGGGTTGTTGGACAGCCTGTTTATGCTGGCCGCCAGTCTGGGTGGCAACACCATCCCAGTTGTTGGGGGCGCTGCATATCGGCCCACTACACCCAGTAGCTCTTCTTCTGGCACGCCCGGCATGCTGATGGTATCCTCCGCCTGCCCTTGGGATAGGCCAGCCCAGTCCTGGCCTCCCTTACTGCCCTCGAACATAGAGGGTACAGAAGGGTGTGGAGAGGAGGAGGCCAAAGCCCGACCTCCTGGGAGATGCCTAGCCTGCATCTCCTCGTTAATCATTCGCTCTAGGAGCTGCCTCATGCAGCTTATCCGAGCGTCTCCCCTTTTCGGTGGGGGAGAGAGTTCCCGTTCCTCCGATTCATCGGAGGACACCGGCCGGTCGGTCTTATGAGTCGCCTTCCTCCCTGTGCGGGGCGTTGATATCTGCAGCACTGGGGGCGGCTCGGTGTCGGGTGAGCGGGAGCGTTGAAAAGGCTCCTCCGCTGCGAGAGGCTGCCGCCCAGCTATGGACCCCTCCTCGGGTGGAGTTGGGCAGGCAGTCCTCCTGGCTGGTCGCTTCCGAGAGGCCATAATTTTCCCTGGAGCGACTCTGTAACAAAAAAGGCACTTACCTGAGGTCTTGTCTTTATGCTGCAGCTGGAGAGCCTGGCTCCAGCTGCTGCCGCTGTTGCACTGCTGACGTAATGCCGCGCCTGCGCGCTGGGTGGGTTCTTCACGTAGTCACTCACGTGACTCCGAAGTAAAATCATAATTAACCAGGGAGAAAGACTGTGGCTGACTATTCTATCTTTGCCTCATAATTTTTATGAACCTCAATAAGCTCAGTCTTCTTTCTCCAGGGAAATCTATTGCAGCCTATTTAATCTCAGTTAAAAACTAAAGCCCGACAGTCCAAACAATAATCTTGTGTACCATTTCTGCATCTTTCTGGCTTAATCACATCCTTCCTAAAAACATTAGAAGTGCACACAACACTCCAACCCCAGCCTAACCAATGATTTGTACAACTGTAGCATGATGTTCCCAACTTCTATACTTAATGCCTCAACTAATGATGGCAAGCATACCCGTTGTCTTCTTCACCACTCTGTCTACCTGTGTGATCACACTCAGAGAACTGTACCTTTGTCTCCCAAGGTCTCACTGTTCAATGAAACTATTCAGCGTCCTGCCATTTTTTGTGTATGCCATGGCCAGGTTTAACTTCCCAAAATGTTTCACTTCACACTTGTCAGATTTAAATTCCTTCGGCCATTCCTTTGCTCACTTTCCAAGTTGATCTAGAGGACAATGTTCTTCGGTGACCATTATACCACCAGTTTTGCATAATCTGCAAGGATACAAATCATATTTTCCGAATCATTATTATAATTATAAACAATAATGAACTCAATACTGATTCCTCACAATACACCACTGGTTACTGATCGCCAATTTTATAGCAAGCCCTATTTCATTTTCTGTCTCCTATTAGCAACAATTTTGTATCCAAGTTCCTATCTCATCCTGAATCCCATGTATTTGGATCTGTGGACCAGCATATCATCCAGCACCTTATCAAAGACCTTCCTGAAGTCCATATAGATAACATTAACTGCTCTGACCAAATCAATCCTTTTGTCATTTCTTCAAAGAACTCAGTCAAATATGTGAGCCACAAACAAAGCTAACAATTTCTGACTCGTCGGTTATTGCCTTTCCAAATGCAAATAAATGTTGTCCTTCAGCATCCCTTCTAATTACCTTTTCACCACCGATGTAAGGTTCCATAACATAGAAACATAGAAAATAGGTGCAGGAGTAGGCCATTCGGCCCTTCGAGACTGCACCGTCATTCAATATGATCATGGCTGATCATCCAACTCAGTATCCTGTTCCTGCCTTCTCTCCATACCCCCTGATCCCTTTAGCCACAAGGGCCACATCTAACTCCCTCTTAAATATACCAAATTAACTGGCCTCAACTACCTTCTGCGGCAGAGAATTCCAGAGATTCACCACTCTCTGTGTGAAAAACATTTTCCTCATCTCGGTCCTAAAAGATTTCCCCCTTATCCTTAAACTATGACCCCTTGTTCTGGACCTATAGCTTTCTGACATCTTTGCAGCCCTTCATAAATAAAGTCATATTATCCCCCATTTTTCCAGTACCTCAGCTGTGTCAAACAAAGATGCAAAATCTTAGATAGGGTCCCAACAATCTTTTCTATTGCCTCTCTAAGGATACACCTGATCAGGCCCTGTTAATTTCTCCACATTTATATGCTTCAAATAATCAATACCTCCTCATATAATGATGATGTTCTTCAGGCTGTCACTCTTTTCCATGAACTCATTGGCTTTCATGGCCTTCTCATAAACCTACGCGAGAAATATTCATTAAAGACTTCACTCACCTCCAGTGACTCCATACATAGATTGCCATATTGATTTTTAAGGGGTCCTGTTGACTCCAATGTTAAAATGTTACTCTTAATATACTTATAGATAGAATATTTTAGGGTTTTAATTTATCTATCGTCAAGGTGTATTTCATGTCCCCTTTCCGCCTTCCAATTTCTTAAATCCCTTATCCTCTTCAAGATATTTCCTTCAACCCAGCTTACTATAGCTGACATATGTCTCCTTCTTTTACCAGACTCAATATCCCTCATCAACAAGGTTCCTTAATTCTGCCAGACTTGCCCTTCTTTCTATTAGGAATATGCTGCCCCTGAACTTTTCATATGTCATTTTGAAAAGCCTCCCATTTGCCAGATGCCAGAAAATGAATTAAATATCATCCTACATGAGGAACGAGAGGATGTAGTCCATATCACACATCAGATATTATGAAATTATATCCTTCCAGTTTGAAGCTCAAATATTTAGCTAGCGTTATTCCTTCTGCAGCAGAATAATACATGTGTAGTATCCGAAGTATCTGCATCAGTATTATAAGCAAGATCATGTTAGCAGTCTTCTTCTTTTGGGATCAATGATATCTTGCTTCCACTCTGCTACTACGATGCACACATGCATTGAACAAAGGTTAAAGGTGATACATGCAATAAAAATGTATTAGCTGGTGTTCCCTTCTTCCTTCTCACCCTGCCATTCATTTCATTGCAGCTGGTAGTTTAGAATCTAAGATGACAAAAAAATGTTGAACCTAATCACGTGGCAATTGAAATAAAAGGGAACTTGCGAATGAAGTAAGCAGTTCAATAACTGCCTTGCCTTGAGCCATCTTTCAGCGACGGATTTCTAAGTTAATTTACTGAGTCCGTTGTGTCAACTCAGATCCCACCTGTTCCAGGCTTATGGAATGATCCGTGCATTAGGAGATGTGCCTGGATGAGTAGCTCTGGTCCTCAGTGGATAGGATGGGTGTTGCACTAACTCAATGCGAATGATGGATATCTAAGGCACCAAAATGTGAGGTCATTGTCATAGTTCTGGAGGTGAGAGCATATGTACTGCAATCTGGAGAAAGGATAATAATTAATTAATCCACAGGTCATACAGCCTGAAAACAGGCCCCTTAGGCCCAACTAAAATTACAAAAGGACTGGACAAGCTAGATGCAGGAAAAATGTTCCCAATGTTGGGCGAGTCCAGAATCAGGGGCCAGAGTCTTAGAATAAAGGGGAGGTCATTTAAGACTGAGGTGAGAAAAAACTTTTTCACCCAGAGAGTTGTGAATTTATGGAATTCCCTCCCACAGAGGGCAGTGGAGGCCAAATCACTGGATGGATTTAAGAGAGTGTTAGATAGAGCTCTAGGGGTTCAATCTAGAGTCAAGGGATATGGGGAGATCGCAGGCACGGGTTATTGATAGGGGACGATCAGCCATGATCACAATGAATGGCGGTGCTAGCTCGAAGGGCCGAATAACCTCCTCCTGCACCCATTTTCTATGTTTCTATGTTTCTATGTAACTTGTTCGTGCCAACCATAATGCCCCATCTCAGCTGGTCCCATTTGCCCTTGTTTGGCCAATATCTCTTAAAACCTTTCCTGTCCATGAACATGTCCAAGGGTCTTTTAATTGCTGTTGTAGTATCTGCCTCTACTACCACCACAGGTAGCTTATTCCATATGCCCACCACCCAGAGTGTAAAAGTGCCCCCTCAGGTTTGTTTTTAAAAATTGCCCTTCCCACCTTAAACACCTGTTATCTTTTGATTCCCCTACTAGGAGAAATGACTGTGCATTCACCCTATCTATTCCCTTGTGATTTTATGCACCTCTATAAGATTATCCCTCAGCCGTCTGCGCTCAAAAGAATAATGTCCTGACCTGCCCAACCTCTCCCTATCGCTCAACCACTCAAGTCCTGGCAACAATCTAGTAAACCTCTCTGCACTCTTTCCAATTAATGACATCCTTCCTATAGTATGGTGACCAAAACTGAATGCAGTATTCCAAGTGTTGCCTCATCAAAGTCTTTTATAACTATAACATAATGTCCCGACTTCTACACACCATGCACCATGAGGCCAATGCACAAAAAGCTTTTTTGACCACACTGTCTATCTGTTCTGCTACTTTCAGGGATCTCTGTATTTGCACTCCGAGAACCGTCTACAACACTACCCCGGGGGTTTATCTTTCATCTGTGAAGATCCTGCACTGGTTTGACTTCCAAAATGGTAACATCTCACACTTATCTACATTAAACTCGATTAGCCATTCCTCATCCCACTTGCCCAGCTGATGAAGACCCTGCTGTAATTTTTGATAACCATCTTCACCATCTATGGTACCACCCTCTTTGGTGTTATCTGAAAACGTATTAATCATGCCTTCTACATTTTTATTAAATCATTGATATAAACCACAAACAACAATGGACACAGCACTAATCCCTGAGACACACCACTCATCACAGCCTTCCATCACAGCCCTCTGCTTTCTTCCATGAAGCCAATTATTTTTCCAGTTAGCTAGGTCTCCCTAAAGCTTATGCAATCTAGTGCTTCTAGAGTAACCTACCATGTTGAATCTTATTAAAGTCTTTGCTGAAGTCCATATAGACAACATCTATGGCCTTGGCCTCATCAGTCTTTTTGGTTACCTCTTCAAATATCTCAATCAAACATGTAAGGCATGATCGCCAATCTACAGAACCATACTGACTATCCCCAATCAATCCCTGTCTATCCAAATGCATATATATCTTATCCATCAGAATCTTCACCAATAACATATCTACAGTGGTTGTCACTCATCTATAGTTTCCAGGCTATTCCTTTCAGCCCTTCTTAAATGGAGGCACAATAGGCACCCTCCAGTACTTCACATATGTCTAAGGATGATGCATATATTCCAACCAGGGCTCCCACAATTTTTTCTCGTGCTTCCCACGGTGCCGTAGGATATATCTGTTCAGCTCAGGAGATTTATTTACCTTCAGATGCACCAAGACATCCACTACCTTCGCAATGGTAATACAAACTGTCTTCAACACATTAGACTTTACTTTAGCCTTTCGAGATACAGTGGAACTAGTTGGAGAAATTGGATGGGAGATGGATGGAGAAAGGAGGAAAACAGGCCATTCAGACCACCAACTCTGCACAGATCAGTGACCATCATACTCTAACGTTATCCTACACCCTACAACTTACAACTTACAGAAGCCAATTAACCTACAAACCTACACGGCTTTGGAGTGTGGGAGGACACCCAAAGTGCCCAGACAAAACCCAAGTGGCCACAGGGAGAATTTACAAACTCTGTACAGACAGCACTCACAGTCAGGATCAAGCCTGGGTGTCTGGAGCTGTAAGGCAGTAACACATCTCCATTAACTGTTCCAAGTCCCTTAGCTTAGATGATTTTATCCATGGTAAAAACAGAAGATAAATACTCATTGAGGAATTGAGGAATCCCTTTCCTCTTTCCCTCAATATCTGCAAAATTAAGGAACTAGTCATTGACTTTAGGAAGTGGTGTGGAGTACATGACAAAGTCTGCATTGATGATGCTTAAGTGGAGATGGTTGAGGAATTCAAATTCCTAGGTGTAAATATCACTAACAGCCTGTCCTGTTCCAACTACATCAATGATATGGCCAAGAAAACATGCCAATGCCTCTATTTTCTTAGATGACTAAGGGAATCCAGCATGCCACAAATGACTTTTTAATCAATTTTTATAGATGCACCATAGAAGACATCGTATGGGATGGATCAAGGTCCAATATGTTCTGCCCAAGATCACAAGAAATTGCAGAGAGTTGTGGACACAGTGAAGTCCATCACTCAAGCCAGCCACTCCCCTATCAACTTCATGTACATAGTCTCTGCTGTGGGAAAGCAGACAACATTGTTTCACTACTCACACCTTGGTCATTCTTTCTTCTCCCCCTCCTGTTTGGGCAGAAGATACACAAGCTTGAAAGAACATACAGTGAATTCAAGAACAGCTTCTTCCCCACTGTTATTGGACTCTTGAATGAACCTATCATATGCTAAATGTATTCCTGATCTTCCAATCTACCCTATTACAGCCATTTAATTATTTTATCGGCACTTTCTCTCTAGCTGTAAACTATATTCCTTGTTTCCTTTCTCCTTTCCCACTGCTAGTTGTACGCACATGTGGTATAATTGCACTGATGCATGGTATGATTTGCCTCGATGACACATAAAATAAACATTTTCAGTGTCAAACCTGACAATAATAAAGCAAAAACAATACCAATATCAATGTTTAGGAATTTGTGTTGATCAATTGTTCCAAAGCTTGGCCAAAGCAGGGTTTAGTGGGATGTGAGACATATGCAGGCAGATGAGATTAGTTCATCTTGGCATTATGTTCAGCACATACATTGTGTGCTGAAGGGCCTGTTCCTGTGCTGTGCTTTTCTATCATCTATGGGGTTTTTTTTTCATTTTCCTGTTTTCTAGAACTTCAACAGCTACTTTGGAGGCAGAATTATCACTTTTCTCAATCTGCCATTAAATCAAATGAAATAAACATAAAACATTTTCTATAATAGGGTTCTTCTTTTGTCTATTAAATAGTGATATGAAATAAATGAGAATGTATTTTATAAAATAATACGATACACTGCTGTCATCCTGATTAAGACACTCTCTGTATACTGATTTAATCTTATGGAGTTTAATTAATTGAATTTGAGGTGAAAGACAAGTTTATTGATACCTTAATTTATAAATGTGCGCACGGCCAAACTCAAGGAAAACAATCACTGTCATCGTTCACTGTTTACACTAGTCCCCATTAATTTGTTCTAGTTGCTTCTTTCACACAGTAAATGCTACTTTTCACCAAAAAGAAAATGGTGGACAGCGAGCTTAATGTGAAGAATACTAATATGTAAGGATAGCTTGATGTTAAGAAGGAGGAGGTTTTGGGCTATTGAAGAGCATTACGGTGGATAAATCCCTATGATTTGATGGGATCTATACCAGGTATTGAGAGAGACAAGAGAAGAGATAGCAGGAGCCTTATTAAAGATATTTGTGTCTTCTCTTGCCACAGACAAAGTTCCAGAGGACTGTAGAGCAGCTAATGTTGTTGAAGTATTTAAGAAGAAAATATATCAAGGAAATTATAAAGTAATTCTTATACTTATAAAGTAAGCTTTTGGTATGCTAGCCTTTATAAATCAGAGCATTGAGTATAGAAGCTGGGATGTAATGTTAAAATTGTACAAGGCATTGGTGAGACCAAATCTGGAGTATGGTGTACAATTTTGGTCGCCCAATTATAGGAAGGATGTCAACAAAATAGAGAGGGTACAGAGGAGATTTACTAAAATGTTGCCTGGGTTTCAACAACTAAGTTACAGAGATAGGTTGAATAAGTTAGGTCTTTATTCTCTGGAGCGCAGAAGGTTAAGGGGGGAACTGATAGAGGTCTTTAATATGATGAGAGGGATAGACAGAGTTCATGTGGACAAGCTTTCCCCTTTGAGAATAGGGAAGATTGAAACAAGAGGACATGACTTCAGAATTAAGGGACAGAAGTTTAGGGGTAATATGAGGGGGAACCTCTTTACTCAGAGAGTGGTAGCTGTGTGGAATGAGCTTCCAGTGGAAGTGGTGGAGGCAGGTTCATTGGTATCATTTAAAAATAAATTGGATAGGCATATGGATGAGAAGGGAATGGAGGGTTATGGTATGAGTGCAGGCAGGTGGGACTAAGGGGAAAAAAAAATGTTCGGCACGGACTTGTAGGGCCGAGATGGCCTGTTTCCGTGCTGTAATTGTTATATGGTTATATGGTTAATTATAGTCAGTGGTTGGGAACCTATACTTTGGAATAGGGCTTACCTCCATTTGGAAGAGGATGACTTAATCAAGAACAGTCCGCTTGACATTATTCATGCCAGGTCATGCATTACTAACAATCAAGTTTTTTGAGGACGATTAAATTGATCAATGAAGGTGGCATGGTGGATGTTGGCCACATGAATTTTAGTAAGGCATTTGATAAAGTCCCCCATGGTAGGCTGATCCAGAATATTAAGATGCAATGTGCTGTGAGGCAAGTGAAAAATTCTAATTTATTTAAACTTTATTTAAGCTTTAACCAACTCATTGCTGTAATACACATTTTCAAAGCGCCTCGAAATTGTCGCTGATTCCACAGGCCTCGCCGGCCCAAGGCCCCGCACATGTGCACACTTCAAATGGTATTAAGAGTAACTCGGCCATATGAATTCCACTGTCAGAGTGAGGCCAGTGTAAATTTGAGGAACCTAGCCGATCTCCTGGTTGCTAAACACTTTAACTCCTCCTCCCATTCCCACACTGAGCTTTCTGTCTTGGGTCTCCTCCACTGTTAAAGTGAGGCCCGAAGCAAATTGGAGGAACAGCTTACAACCCAGCATATGGATATTGATTTCCCTGACCATGTAACCCTTGCTTTCCCTCTCACTCCATCCATCTCCGATCCAATTTCTCCGACTAGTTCCACTGTCCTCATGATTAAATATTACTGATTGTATGTCTTGTTGCTCCTCCCCCTCAGCTAACAATGCACCATTCTACATTTCCTTGAACATTGTCCCCTTTCTTCTGTGTTTTCATACCTTACCCTTCCATATTAGTCAGTGGTTATTTTTTTTATATATCCTGTGACAACTATGTTTATTTAATTAAGCCTGAAAACTCAATAGTTAGAGTAATCAAGGCAATAATTTTTTTTGCTAAGATCTTACAACTTCCCCAAATTGTTTGACTTTATGCCGTTATGAACTTTCATCTGATTACTATGATTGAAAGATTAAATTACAGCCCATTTACAATAAAGTCTTGCGTTACTATTAAATGACAAAACAAAGACAATGATCTTGATGAGTATGCCCATTATTCCGACTCACTGCAACATAACTGATCCACTGATCACCATCTCTGACTGACAAGAAATTGAAAAGCTCCAATGCCAGCTCAAAGATAGAAAACCCTTGGTGCTAACAGTGTCTTATCTGACATTCTAAAACTTGGTGGAGAGTAACAGTCTCAGAGAGTATTAATTCACAGTCCCAACTCCCACATCTGAAAGATGAGACCATGCCAGGAGACATCAGAAATGATCCAATTATGACTGCCTTCAATAAAGGAGACTGATTCAATTATAGTAACTATTGAGGGGAATCCTTGGCTATTGACAGAGGTAAAGTTTCAGGATCCAATTATGACTGACTTCAATAAAGGAGACTGATTCAATTGTAGTAACTATTGAGGGGAATCCTTGGCTATTGACAGAGGTAAAGTTTCGGAAGGGTCCATTCAATGACTGAAGAGCTGCACTTCAAATTAATTAAGAGAGTGTAGGATCACTGAATTCTCAATGATTTACTGGGTCTAGTAGCAGCGTTTTAAAACATTTTATCCAAGCACAACGGTTGTAGGGCATTGGAGCAAAGCATTAAAACATCTGCAAACCTTAACAAAAAACTGAACATATTATAACTAACCAAACAAAGAAACTATGCAGCCGTAACTAAAGGACTGAAGACTGAACATTACTTGTGACAAAAGACACTCAACTAACACTTTTACAGAACAGATACTGCTGATAAACAAGCTTCCGTGTGTGCATATAGGGTTATTGCTGTCTTTGCTATCCAGGATGAAAGCCACAGTGGTTAACTTGCTGTGCAGCTGGCTGACAACGCATTGTACTTCACAGAGCCACCATTTTTGCAGCCCCCTAGCTTATCAGAAACAACAATCCAGGGAGTCTCACACCTCCCACAGAGGGTTTGTGAAAAATTCTTCCAAATTTATCTGCTCTCAGAAATTCACCAGCTTCATGACAGCATACAAGCTGTAATTTTAACCAATGTGTAACAGTAAATCCAGTTTTGCTGTAGATTGGTGTCAGGTCAGGCTGTGTCATCACTCCCCCACAATCTTTCTCGAAAGCAATGCTCCACCTCAATCTCAAACAAGCTTCCTGAAGGTTACTAAACTAATGGGAATGTATACTTTTTCTGTCACCACTTCAAAACCCTGTTTAACTTCCATTGATACTTAAAAACATTGAAATGTAATTGGCTGTGGGACATTCTGATTCTGTACCATTGTAACTACTCCAAGGAAGTCAATAAATGAATACTTATATTAATCAGTCCTCATTGAAATCATCAAAATGAGATCAGGGAAGTCATTAAGCCACCATTTCCTATATTAACACAAGGTTAAATACATGTCTTAATACATAGTTCAGAAATTAATATTCTGTAGCTTGTATATCCAGGCAGCCATCCCTCAACACTGTAAGAAAAGCAGTATGTTTAGGGTGAAGATAGACACACAATCCTGTATTAACTCAGCAGGACAGACAGCATCTCTGGAGAGGAGGTATGGGTGACGAAGAATGGTCTCGACCTGAAATATCACCCATTCCTTTTCTCCTGAGATGCTGCCTGACCTGCTGAATTACTCCAGCATTTTCTGTCTATATTCGGTGTAAACCAGCATCTGTAGTTCCTTCCAACACAGTATGTTTCGGGCATCTAGACTGTGTTCAGAACCCTTTGGACAAGCCACCCATGCTTGAAATTTCAAAGGGGTTCTGTCAGTCAAGGTTTGCTCCCATTGTAAATATGTAATACGGAAAAGTTACCTATCTATTCTCCAAATATTACTTCAGTTAATAATTATTGTTTCTTGTTATCTCTGAGGTTTTTTTTAAAGTATAAAACATCACTGTACTTTTCAGGGGAGGTGAAATTGATTCTCCTGCAGGACTGCCAGCTATCCATCTCCAGTGATTCAATCATAGTCACAGCAATTCCAACCATAATCATCAAGTTCCAGTATGTAGGCCATGTATCCTAACACCTACATTGAGAGGCAAAGCTCCAAATTATCGTTGATTCATTCAAGGAAGCATAAAAGAGTTTTGGTGTTACTCACAGCATCCATAAAACAAGGGGCCTCAACAACCTGACCTGACTGTAGAACACTGCCCCTTAATAATAAAGGTCAATGAAGCAAAGCTGATAATAATGAACCGCTCTTATGAGTCACCTTTCAGAGATGACAGACATCAATGATGAAATTCACCACCGCCTCCAGTTCAGCATAGCCTTTGGCCCTTTTAAAAAAAAGCCTAAAGATCAAGATCAAGCCCAGTGACAGCAGTAATACTATCCTACTGTATGTCATTCACAGCAGGCAATTCAAAGCATGAGAGTCATACTCCAAATTCACTGGGAGAAGTCTCTTCTTCGCAATCTGAGGCAGTCCCTTGAAATTAGTTGTTACTTGCTTTTATATTGCTAATTTTGTGGTGATTAACAAGACCACCTTGGAACAATGGATTCTTCAACAGATGGGTCTAGATGTGACTGACGAGACAGGTGGATATTTAATTTGTGTAGTGATGCACTCCTTCCACTTCTTATGCAGGACTTCTGCGCGCTACCAATGTTTGGCCTTGAGGTTCGCCATACCGACAACATGTTTCTTCCTCACTTTGAATGATCACGGGCCAGAGAATCTCAGTTGTCAAAGGAGACGTTGCACTTCCTCAAGGAAGATTTGGGCATATCTTTGCTTTTTTTTCTCTCTGCCTGCTTGATATTCACCAAGCACCACAGAGCTTTGAATAGAATGTCCATTTCAGGAGACAGTGGTGGAGCATTTAGATGGATTAGTCCTCAGGGCCTGATGGGATCTATGGGTTAATAACCCTAATAACCCTGATGGATTAATTAAGTCAAGAGAGGAGGTTGCGAGAGCCTTGATGAAGACCTTTGTGTCTTCTCTAACAACCGGTGAGGTCCTGGTGAACTGCAAGGTGACCAATGTGGTTTCTTTGTTTAATAAGGGAAGTAGAAAGAATCTATAGAATTATAGGCTGGTGAGCCTCCTGTCAATGGTAGCAAAACTATTGAAGATAATTCTTTGAGATAGGATTTACTCCCATTTGGAAGAGCATGAAACAATAGTAAGATTAAACAAGAACTTACCAGTTTGAAGTTTGATCTTTATTTTATGAGTTACGATGAGCGATTACGTGAAGAAGGCCATCACCACCCATGCGCGTCAATCTTCAAAGCAGTGGTGTGAAATCACAGATAACAGTTGTTGAACTAAAATAGTAAGATTAGAGCTGACTAGAACTTCAAAAAAAGATCTTTATGTTACGAGGGTCGGGAGCAGAGAGCTCATCGTAACTCCTCATAAAATAGAGATCAAATTTCAAACTTGTAAGTTCTCGTTTAATCTTACTATTTTACTTCGGAGTCACGTGAGTGACTACGTGAAGATTTTGAAGCTCTGTGATTTAATGCCATGGAAAACCGAGTCCACACAAGCACAGCTGCATCAGTTGACCACAGATAAGGGAAACATTCATGATGCATACAGACATAACACAGATCTAAAAACATGCTGATGCTGATAAATGAACAAATAATAATAGTAGTAACCCCTCTCATCCGAGGGGAAACTATAAATAGAATCTAAAATAGAGTTGGCAAATACCCCAGGTCTGGCAAAACGGGTTAAAAGGAAATGGTGGAACTCGTTCGATAGACCATCCTGCAATCAGCAGGATGTGGTCCAGAGGACCGTACATAATCCTTGCTGTTGATGAAGTAGCAGCTCTGGTGTAGTGAGATAGAAAAATTAGTATCTACTCCTGTATAAGCCAAAACCCCATTTGAACCATCTGGAGATGGTCTGAACTGATACCTTCTTATGAGGTTGTAAGTAACTAACAAACATAGCTAGTATGAGAGCCTCTAAGGCTCTAGGTGACCCTGATGTAATGTTGTAAATGTGTGACCACACATAACCGAAGGTGTGTGGGGTACGCCATGAGAACTAGCTTGAGACCTGACACCCCTGGGCTGCCCTGCCTAACTAAATTGTAAACATGAAATATTATATTATCAGCAGGTATAACCATCATGTCCAGTCCCAATTTGGCAATAGAAAATTAGAAGGTTTCAGCTACAAGACGTGGTTGGATAAATGTAGATTGTTTTCTCTGGAATATCAAATGTTGAATAAAAACCTGATAAAAGTATACAAAATTATGAGAGGTATAGATTGGGTGGACAGTCAGAACCTTTTGCCTGGATGATAATGTTCAACAATAGAGGACATGGCTATAAGGAGAGAAAGAGAACGTTTAATATAGATGTGCAGGGCAAGTTATTCACACAGAGAGTGGTAGGTGTCTGAAACATATTGTCAGGGGTGGTGGTGGAGGCAGATTCAATAATAATGTTTGAGAGGGTTTTAGATAGGCACATGGCTCGCCAAACTGTTAATCAGGAAACAAAGGACAATGTTACATAAAACAGTGGGCATTGGACGAATACAGAAAAAAACACAAAGCAGAAATAGCATAACAGTTGGTGGAAATGGGAGAAAAATAAGAGAGCATATAGAAAATGAAAGAACTGCTAAAGGACTGCACATGATAAATTAAACGACAGCCTCATGAATCAGAAACAAAGAAGCAGGCCAAACCTGTCAAGTGCCTAAAATAAAATTGATAAAGGCTGGTTGCAGGCAAAAGTCAACTGAAAGGACGGATAAAAATCAAAAAATCACACTCTAGCCTAAAGGGAGAGACCACCAGAAAGAAGAGGGAATATTTCACATCAAATTAAGTATCCTGCCTTATACAAGTTTGTGTTGGTTGCCTCATGAGCCACAAATATTCATCAAATAACAAATGAATGAACATTGTGTATCATTTGGAAGAACATTTTTGGTTACACTTCAGCAATATTTTCTAAATCTTCATAGACTGCTGGGTTGATAAGCTACATTATAATTCAGTGTTCAGATTTAAAGTTGACTTGTAACTGCTTGTTGAAAATACGAGATGAAAATCTTGTTTCTACTGCTCTAATGTAACTATATTTAAGGGATATTTTAATAGATTCAATGTTTGAACTGACCCTGTTTGAACACATATCAATTACTCTTTCATCACCCATCAAATGTTCGGACCATAGCAATAATATAAAACATATCTTTGCATTTGTTCACTTACATGTAACCTATATAACCTGGACTTTTAATATTGCAATATTATTAGAGACCAATAAAACTGAAAAGGCAGGGTTTCCTGCTGAAATTAATTAAAAAGTGTGTCATGAGTTATGTCATGATAAACCCAGCTGATATTTTCATGAATTAAATTTCCTTGGACAGGTTTATTAACTCTCCAGCTGGCCTTTGTTGTGTGATTTCTCATCCTTGATTAAGGCATTTGCCTCTAGATAGCCAGCAAGCCACACACACTCAATGATTGAGGCACTCAGGCTAGGACTTCATTCCTTGTAGCGCTCGAGCATGAGGGGAGATCTTATAGAGGAAGATCTCCGTTTATGAAGGAAATAGATAGGATAAATGCACTGTTTGTTTACCAGAGCAGGGAATCAAGAACCAGAGGACATAGGTTTACAATGAGTAGGAACGATTTAATATGGACCAGAGGGGCAACCTTTTCACACAAGGATGGTTGATGTAT